>NW_026697728.1:0-122964 GCF_030435755.1 Ochotona princeps
TAATATGCAGCCTTTAGGCGCAAATATTGGTGTGAGAGCTAATTCAATCAAGGAAACACTGCATGTTGGTGAAGCGCATTTTGAAGAAGAATCAGCCGAGTGTTTCTTGTGGGAGAACAACTCCATTTGGCTCACTAACTTCACACACCATCAGGCTTCCAAGCAGCTCTCAAGGAAACTCAGTTTTCACACTCTAGGCTTAATGCTCGTTGAGTGCATTATCTAAAAATGAACCTGGTAGAGCATACCACACAAACCAATGCTCCACATGCGTGTTTCACATGCCACCAACTCCACATTCACAGACAACTTGCTAGCCAATGCCGTTTTCAGATAGCCCTCAATACAAAGGCTCTAGGCTCAAATATTTGTGTGAGAGCTAATTCAATCAAGGAAACACTGCATGTTGCTGAAGCGCATATGGAAGAAGAATCAGCCGAGTGGTTCTTGTGGGAGAACAACTCCATTTGGCTCACTAACTTCACACACCATCAGGCTTCCAAGCAGCTCTCAAGGAAACTCAGTTTTCACACTCTAGGCTTAATGCCCTTTGAGTGCCTAGGAATGAAATGAAGCTTGGTGAGCTTCCCACACAAACCAATGCTCCACATGCGTGTTTCACATGCCACCAACTCCACATTCACACACAATTTCAGCGCCAAAGCCGTTTTCAGATAGCCCTCAATACGAAGCCTCTAGGCGCAAATATTGGTCTGAGAGCTAATTCAATCAAGGAAACACTGCATGTTGGTGAAGCGCATATTGAAGAAGAATCAGCCGAGTGGTTCTTGTGGGAGAACAACTCCATTTGGCTCACTAACTTCACACACCATCAGGCTTCCAAGCAGCTCTCAAGGAAACTCAGTTTTCACAGTCTAGGCTTAATGCCCTTTGAGTGCATTATGGAGGAATGAACCTGGTAAAATATCCCACACAAACCAATGCTCCACATGCGGGTTTCACATGCCACCAACTCCACATTCACAGACAACTTCAGCGCCAAAGCCGTTTTCAGATAGCCCTCAATACAAAGGCTCTAGGCACAAATATTGGTGTGAGAGCTAATTCAATCAAGGAAACACTGCATGATGGTGAAGCGCACATTGAAGAAGAATCAGCCGAGTGGTTCTTGTGGGAGAACAACTCCATTTGGCTCACTAACTTCACACACCATCAGGCTTCCAAGCAGTTCTCAAGGAAACTCAGTTTTCACACTCTAGGCTTAATGCCCTTTGAGTGCCTAGGACTGAAATGAAGCTTGGTGAGCTTCCCACACAAACCAATGCTCCAAATGCGGGTTTCACATGCCACCAACTCCACATTCACAGAAAACTTCAGCGCCAAAGCCATTTTCAGATAGCCCTCAATATGCAGCCTTGAGGCGCAAATATTGGTGTGAGAGCTAATTCAATCAAGGAAACACTGCATGTTGGTGAAGCGCATATTGAAGAAGAATCAGCCGAGTGGTTTTTGTGGGAGAACAACTCCATTTGGCTCACTAACTTCACACACCATCAGGCTTCCAAGCAGCTCTCAAGGAAACTCAGTTTTCACACTCTAGGCTTAATGCCCTTTGAGTGCATTATGTAGGAATGAATCTGGTAAAGCATCCCACACAAACCAATGCTCCACATGCGGGTTTCACATGCCACCAACTCCACATTCACAGACAACTTCAGTGCCAAAGCCGTTTTCAGATAGCCCTCAATACAAAGGCTCTAGGCGCAAATATTTTTGTGAGAGCTAATTCAATCAAGGAAACACTGCATGTTGGTGAAGCGCATATGGAAGAAGAATCAGCCCAGTGGTTCTTGTGGGAGAACAACTCCATTTGGCTCACTAACTTCACACACCATCAGGCTTCCAAGCAGCTCTCAAGGAAACTCAGTTTTCAAACTCTAGGCTTAATGCTATTGAGTGCCTAGGACTGAAATGAAGCTTGGTGAGCTTCCCACACAAACCAATGCTCCACATGCGGGTTTCACATGCCACCAACTCCACATTCACAGACAACTTCAGCGCCAAAGCCGTTTTCAAATAGCCCTCAATACAAAGGCGCTAGGCGCAAATATTGGTGTGAGAGCTAATTCAATCAAGGAAACACTGCATGATGGTGAAGCGCACATTGAAGAAGAATCAGCCCAGTGGTTCTTGTGGGAGAACAACTCCATTTGGCTCACTAACTTCACACACCATCAGGCTTCCAAGCAGTTCTCAAGGAAACTCAGTTTTCACACTCTAGGCTTAATGCCCTTTGAGTGCCTAGGACTGAAATGAAGCTTGGTGAGCTTCCCACACAAACCAATGCTCCACATGCGGGTTTCACATGCCACCAACTCCACATTCACAGACAACTTGCTAGCCAATGCCGTTTTCAGATAGCCCTCAATACAAAGGCTCTAGGCGCAAATATTGGTGTGAGAGCTAATTCAATCAAGGAAACACTGCATGTTGGTGAAGCGCATATTGAAGAAGAATCAGCTGAGTGGTTCTTGTGGGAGAACAACTCCATTTGGCTCACTAACTTCACACACCATCAGGCTTCAATGCAGCTCTCAAGGAAACTCAGTTTTCACACTCTAGGCTTAATGCTCGTTGAGTGCATTATCTAAAAATGAACCTGGTAGAGCATCCCACACAAACCAATGCTCCACATGCGTGTTTCACATGCCACCAACTCCACATTCACAGACAACTTGCTAGCCAATGCCGTTTTCAGATAGCCCTCAATACAAAGGCTCTAGGCTCAAATATTGGTGTGAGAGCTAATTCAATCAAGGAAACACTGCATGTTGGTGAAGCGCATATTGAAGAAGAATCAGCAGAGTGGTTCTTGTGGGAGAACAACTCCATTTGGCTCACTAACTTCACACACCATCAGTCTTCCATGCAGCTCTCAAGGAAACTCAGTTTTCACACTCTAGGCTTAATGCCCTTTGAGTGCCTAGGAATCAAATGAAGCTTGGTGAGCTTCCCACACAAACCAATGCTCCACATGCGGGTTTCACATGCCACCAACTCCACATTCACAGACAATTTCAGTGCCAAAGCCGTTTTCAGATAGCCCTCAATACGCAGCCTTTAGGCGCAAATATTGGTGTGAGAGCTAATTCAATCAAGGAAACACAGCATGTGGGTGAAGCGCATATTGAAGAAGAATCAGCCGAGTGGTTCTTGTGGGAGAACAACTCCATTTGGCTCACTAATTTAACACACCATCAGGCTTCCAAGCAGCTCTCAAGGAAACTCAGAATTCACACTCTAGGCTTAATGCCCGTTGAGTGCATTATCTAAAAATGAACCTGGTAGAGCATCCCACACAAACCAATGCTCCACATGCGTGTTTCACATTCCACCAACTCCACATTCACAGACAACTTCCTAGCCAATGCCGTTTTCAGATAGCCCTCAATACAAAGGCTCTAGGCGCAAATATTGGTGTGACAGCTAATTCAATCAAGGAAACACTGCATGTTGGTGAAGTGCATATGGAAGAAGAATCAGCTGAGTGGTTCTTGTGGGAGAACAACTCCATTTGGCTCACTAACTTCACACACCATCAGGCTTCCAAGCAGCTCTCAAGGAAACTCAGTTTTCACGCTCTAGGCTTAGTGCCCTTTGAGTGCATTATCTAGGAATGAACCTGGTAGAGCATCCCACACAAACCAATGCTCCACATGCGGGTTTCACATGCCACCAACTCCACATTCACAGACAACTTCAGCGCAAAAGCCGTTTTCAGATAGCCCGCAATGCAAAGGATCTAGGCGCAAATATTGGTGTGAGAGCTAATTCAATCAAGGAAACACTGCATGTTGGTGAAGCGCATATTGAAGAAGAATCAGCCGAGTGGTTCTTGTGGGAGAACAACTCCATTTGGCTCACTAACTTCACACACCATCAGGCTTCCAAGCAGCTCTCAAGGAAACTCAGTTTTCACACTCTAGGCTTAATGCCCTTTGAGTGCATTATGGAGGAATGAACCTGGTAAAGTATCCCACACAAACCAATGCTCCACATGCGGGTTTCACATGCCACCAACTCCACATTCACAGACAACTTCAGCGCCAAAGCCGTTTTCAGATAGCCCTCAATACAAAGGCTCTAGGCACAAATATTGGTGTGAGAGCTAATTCAATCAAGGAAACACTGCATGATGGTGAAGCGCACATTGAAGAAGAATCAGCCGAGTGGTTCTTGTGGGAGAACAACTCCATTTGGCTCACTAACTTCACACACCATCAGGCTTCCAAGCAGTTCTCAAGGAAACTCAGTTTTCACACTCTAGGCTTAATGCCCTTTGAGTGCCTAGGACTGAAATGAAGCTTGGTGAGCTTCCCACACAAACCAATGCTCCAAATGCGGGTTTCACATGCCACCAACTCCACATTCACAGAAAACTTCAGCGCCAAAGCCGTTTTCAGATAGCCCTCAATATGCAGCCTTGAGGCGCAAATATTGGTGTGAGAGCTAATTCAATCAAGGAAACACTGCATGTTGGTGAAGCGCATATTGAAGAAGAATCAGCCGAGTGGTTCTTGTGGGAGAACAACTCCATTTGGCTCACTAACTTCACACACCATCAGGCTTCCAAGCAGCTCTCAAGGAAACTCAGTTTTCACACTCTAGGCTTAATGCCCTTTGAGTGCATTATGTAGGAATGAATCTGGTAAAGCATCCCACACAAACCAATGCTCCACATGCGGGTTTCACATGCCACCAACTCCACATTCACAGACAACTTCAGTGCCAAAGCCGTTTTCAGATAGCCCTCAATACAAAGGCTCTAGGCGCAAATATTTTTGTGAGAGCTAATTCAATCAAGGAAACACTGCATGTTGGTGAAGCGCATATGGAAGAAGAATCAGCCCAGTGGTTCTTGTGGGAGAACAACTCCATTTGGCTCACTAACTTCACACACCATCAGGCTTCCAAGCAGCTCTCAAGGAAACTCAGTTTTCAAACTCTAGGCTTAATGCTATTGAGTGCCCAGGACTGAAATGAAGCTTGGTGAGCTTCCCACACAAACCAATGCTCCACATGCGGGTTTCACATGCCACCAACTCCACATTCACAGACAACTTCAGCGCCAAAGCCATTTTCAAATAGCCCTCAATACAAAGGCGCTAGGCGCAAATATTGGTGTGAGAGCTAATTCAATCAAGGAAACACTGCATGATGGTGAAGCGCACATTGAAGAAGAATCAGCCCAGTGGTTCTTGTGGGAGAACAACTCCATTTGGCTCACTAACTTCACACACCATCAGGCTTCCAAGCAGTTCTCAAGGAAACTCAGTTTTCACACTCTAGGCTTAATGCCCTTTGAGTGCCTAGGACTGAAATGAAGCTTGGTGAGCTTCCCACACAAACCAATGCTCCACATGCGGGTTTCACATGCCACCAACTCCACATTCACAGACAACTTGCTAGCCAATGCCGTTTTCAGATAGCCCTCAATACAAAGGCTCTAGGCGCAAATATTGGTGTGAGAGCTAATTCAATCAAGGAAACACTGCATGTTGGTGAAGCGCATATTGAAGAAGAATCAGCTGAGTGGTTCTTGTGGGAGAACAACTCCATTTGGCTCACTAACTTCACACACCATCAGGCTTCAATGCAGCTCTCAAGGAAACTCAGTTTTCACACTCTAGGCTTAATGCTCGTTGAGTGCATTATCTAAAAATGAACCTGGTAGAGCATCCCACACAAACCAATGCTCCACATGCGTGTTTCACATGCCACCAACTCCACATTCACAGACAACTTGCTAGCCAATGCCGTTTTCAGATAGCCCTCAATACAAAGGCTCTAGGCTCAAATATTGGTGTGAGAGCTAATTCAATCAAGGAAACACTGCATGTTGGTGAAGCGCATATTGAAGAAGAATCAGCAGAGTGGTTCTTGTGGGAGAACAACTCCATTTGGCTCACTAACTTCACACACCATCAGTCTTCCATGCAGCTCTCAAGGAAACTCAGTTTTCACACTCTAGGCTTAATGCCCTTTGAGTGCCTAGGAATCAAATGAAGCTTGGTGAGCTTCCCACACAAACCAATGCTCCACATGCGGGTTTCACATGCCACCAACTCCACATTCACAGACAATTTCAGTGCCAAAGCCGTTTTCAGATAGCCCTCAATACGCAGCCTTTAGGCGCAAATATTGGTGTGAGAGCTAATTCAATCAAGGAAACACAGCATGTGGGTGAAGCGCATATTGAAGAAGAATCAGCCGAGTGGTTCTTGTGGGAGAACAACTCCATTTGGCTCACTAATTTAACACACCATCAGGCTTCCAAGCAGCTCTCAAGGAAACTCAGAATTCACACTCTAGGCTTAATGCCCGTTGAGTGCATTATCTAAAAATGAACCTGGTAGAGCATCCCACACAAACCAATGCTCCACATGCGTGTTTCACATTCCACCAACTCCACATTCACAGACAACTTCCTAGCCAATGCCGTTTTCAGATAGCCCTCAATACAAAGGCTCTAGGCGCAAATATTGGTGTGACAGCTAATTCAATCAAGGAAACACTGCATGTTGGTGAAGTGCATATTGAAGAAGAATCAGCTGAGTGGTTCTTGTGGGAGAACAACTCCATTTGGCTCACTAACTTCACACACCATCAGGCTTCCAAGCAGCTCTCAAGGAAACTCAGTTTTCACGCTCTAGGCTTAGTGCCCTTTGAGTGCATTATCTAGGAATGAACCTGGTAGAGCATCCCACACAAACCAATGCTCCACATGCGGGTTTCACATGCCACCAACTCCACATTCACAGACAACTTCAGCGCAAAAGCCGTTTTCAGATAGCCCGCAATGCAAAGGATCTAGGCGCAAATATTGGTGTGAGAGCTAATTCAATCAAGGAAACACTGCATGTTGGTGAAGCGCATATGGAAGAAGAATCAGCCGAGTGGTTCTTGTGGGAGAACAACTCCATTTGGCTCACTAACTGCACACACCATCAGGCTTCCAAGCAGCTCTCAAGGAAACTCAGTTTTCACACTCTAGGCTTAATGCCCTTTGAGTGCATTATGTAGGAATGAACCTGGTAAAGCATCCCACACAAACCAATGCTCCACATGCGGGTTTCACATGCCACCAACTCCACATTCACAGACAACTTCAGCACCAAAGCCGTTTTCAGATAGCCCTCAATATGCAGCCTTTAGGCGCAAATATTGGTGTGAGAGCTAATTCAATCAAGGAAACACTGCATGTTGGTGAAGTGCATATGGAAGAAGAATCAGCCGAGTGGTTCTTGTGGGAGAACAACTCCATTTGGCTCACTAACTTCACACACCATCAGGCTTCCAAGCAGCTCTCAAGGAAACTCAGTTTTCACACTCTAGGCTTAATGCCCTTTGAGTGCCTAGGACTGAAATGAAGCTTGGTGAGCTTCCCACACAAACCAATGCTCCACATGCGGGTTTCACATGCCACCAACTCCACATTCACAGACAACTTGCTAGCCAATGCCGTTTTCAGATAGCCCTCAATACAAAGGCTCTAGGCGCAAATATTGGTGTGAGAGCTAATTCAATCAAGGAAACACTGCATGTTGGTGAAGCGCATATTGAAGAAGAATCAGCCGAGTGTTTCTTGTGGGAGAACAACTCCATTTGGCTCACTAACTTCACACACCATCAGGCTTCAATGCAGCTCTCAAGGAAACTCAGTTTGGACACTCTAGACTTAATGCTCGTTGAGTGCATTATCTAAAAATGAACCTGGTAGAGCATCCCACACAAACCAATGCTCCACATGCGTGTTTCACATGCCACCAACTCCACATTCACAGACAACTTGCTAGCCAATGCCGTTTTCAGATAGCCCTCAATACAAAGGCTCTAGGCTCAAATATTGGTGTGAGAGCTAATTCAATCAAGGAAACACTGCATGTTGGTGAAGCGCATATTGAAGAAGAATCAGCAGAGTGGTTCTTGTGGGAGAACAACTCCATTTGGCTCACTAACTTCACACACCATCAGTCTTCCATGCAGCTCTCAAGGAAACTCAGTTTTCACACTCTAGGCTTAATGCCCTTTGAGTGCCTAGGAATCAAATGAAGCTTGGTGAGCTTCCCACACAAACCAATGCTCCACATGCGGGTTTCACATGCCACCAACTCCACATTCACAGACAATTTCAGTGCCAAAGCCGTTTTCAGATAGCCCTCAATACGCAGCCTTTAGGCGCAAATATTGGTGTGAGAGCTAATTCAATCAAGGAAACACTGCATGTTGGTGAATCGCATATTGAAGAAGAATCAGCCGAGTGTTTCTTGTGGGAGAACAACTCCATTTGGCTCACTAATTTAACACACCATCAGGCTTCCAAGCAGCTCTCAAGGAAACTCAGAATTCACACTCTAGGCTTAATGCCCTTTGAGTGCATTATTTAGGAATGAATCTGAAAGAGCATCCCACACAAACCAATGCTCCACATGCGGGTTTCACATGCCACCAAATCCACATTCACAGACAACTTCAGCGCCAAAGCCGTTTTCAGATAGCCCTCAATGCAAAGGCTCTAGGCGCAAATATTGGTGTGAGAGCTAATTCAATCATGGAAACAAGGCATGTTGGTGAAGCGCATATTGAAGAAGAATCATCCGAGTGGTTCTTGTGGGAGAACAACTCCATTTGGTTCTCTAACTTCACACACTATTAGGCTTCCAAGCAGCTTTCAAGCAAACTCAGTTTTCACACTCTAGGCTTAATGCCCTTTGAGTGCATTATCTAGGAATGAACCTTGTAGAGCATCCCACACAAACCAATGCTCCACATGCGGGTTTCACATGCCACCAACTCCACATTCACAGACAACTTCCTAGCCAAAGCCGTTTTCAGATAGCCCTCAATACAAAGGCGCTAGGCGCAAATATTGGTGTGAGAGCTAATTCAATCAAGGAAACACTGCATGATGGTGAAGCGCACATTGAAGAAGAATCAGCCCAGTGGTTCTTGTGGGAGAACAACTCCATTTGGCTCACTAACTTCACACACCATCAGGCTTCCATACAGCTCTCAAGGAAACTCAGTTTTCACACTCTAGGCTTAATGCCCTTTGAGTGCCTAGGACTGAAATGAAGCTTGGTGAGCTTCGCACACAAACCAATGCTCCACATGCGGGTTTCACATGCCACCAACTCCACATTCACAGACAACTTCAGTGCCAAAGCCGTTTTCAGATAGCCCTCAATACAAAGGCGCTAGGTGCAAATATTGGTGTGAGAGCTAATTCAAACAAGGAAACACGGCATGATGGTGAAGCGCACATTGAAGAAGAATCAGCCCAGTGGTTCTTGTGGGAGAACAACTCCATTTGGCTCACTAACTTCACACACCATCAGGCTTCCAAGCAGCTCTCAAGGAAACTCAGTTTTCACACTCTAGGCTTAGTGCCCTTTGAGTGCCTAGGACTGAAATGAAGCTTGGTGAGCTTCCCACACAAACCAATGCTCCACATGCGGGTTTCACATGCCACCAACTCCACATTCACAGACAACTTCAGCGCCAAAGCCGTTTTCAGATAGCCCTCAATATGCAGCCTTTAGGCGCAAATATTGGTGTGAGAGCTAATTCAATCAAGGAAACACTGCATGTTGGTGAAGCGCATATTGAAGAAGAATCAGCCGAGTGGTTCTTGTGGGAGAACACCTCCATTTGGCTCACTAACTTCACCCACACCATCAGGCTTCCAAGCAGCTCTCAAGGAAACTCAGTTTTCACACTCTAGGCTTAATGCCCTTTGAGTGCATTATGTAGGAATGAATCTGGTAAAGCATCCCACACAAACCAATGCTCCACATGCGGGTTTCACATGCCACCAACTCCACATTCACAGACAACTTCAGCGCCAAAGCCGTTTTCAGATAGCCCTCAATACAAAGGCTCTAGGCGCAAATATTGGTGTGAGAGCTACTTCAATCAAGGAAACACTGCATGTTGGTGAAGTGCATATGGAAGAAGAATCAACTGAGTGGTTCTTGTGGGAGAACAACTCCATTTGGCTCACTAACTTCACACACCATCAGGCTTCCAAGCAGCTCTCAAGGAAACTCAGTTTTCACACTCTAGGCTTAGTGCCCTTTGAGTGCATTATCTAGGAATGAACCTGGTAGAGCATCCCACACAAACCAATGCTCCACATGCGGGTTTCACATGCCACCAACTCCACATTCACAGACAACTTCAGCGCCAAAGCCGTTTTCAGATAGCCCTCAATATGCAGCCTTTAGGCGCAAATATTGGTGTGAGAGCTAATTCAAACAAGGAAACACTGCATGATGGTGAAGCGCACATTGAAGAAGAATCAGCCCAGTGGTTCTTGTGGGAGAACAACTCCATTTGGCTCACTAACTTCACACACCATCAGGCTTCCAAGCAGTTCTCAAGGAAACTCAGTTTTCACACTCTAGGCTTAATGCCCTTTGAGTGCCTAGGACTGAAATGAAGCTTGGTGAGCTTCCCACACAAACCAATGCTCCACATGCGGGTTTCACATGCCACCAACTCCACATTCACAGAAAACTTCAGCGCCAAAGCCGTTTTCAGATAGCCCTCAATGCAAAGGCTCTAGGCGCAAATATTGGTGTGAGAGCTAATTCAATCAAGGAAACACTGCATGTTGGTGAAGCGCATATTGAAGAAGAATCAGCCGAATGTTTCTTGTGGGAGAACACCTCCATTTGGCTCACTAACTTCACACACCATCAGGCTTCCAAGCAGCTCTCAAGGAAACTCAGTTTTCACACTCTAGGCTTAATGCCCTTTGAGTGCATTATGTAGGAATGAATCTGGTAAAGCATCCCACACAAACCAATGCTCCACATGCGGGTTTTACATGCCACCAACTCCACATTCACAGACAACTTCAGCGCCAAAGCCATTTTCAGATAGCCCTCAATACAAAGGCGCTAGGGGCAAATATTGGTGTGAGAGCTAATTCAATCAAGGAAACACTGCATGTTGGTGAAGCGCATATTGAAGAAGAATCAGCCGAGTGGTTCTTGTGGGAGAACAACTCCATTTGGCTCTCTAACTTCACACACCATCAGTCTTCCATGCAGCTCTCAAGGAAACTCAGATTTCACACTCTAGGCTTAATGCCCTTTGAGTGCCTAGGACTGAAATGAAGCTTGGTGAGCTTCCCACACAAACCAATGCTCCACATGCGGGTTTCACATGCCACCAACTCCACATTCACAGACAACTTCAGCGCCAAAGCCGTTTTCAGATAGCCCTCAATACAAAGGCTCTAGGCGCAAATATTGGTGTGAGAGCTAATTCAATCAAGGAAACACTGCATGTTGGTGAAGTGCATATGGAAGAAGAATTAGCTGAGTGGTTCTTGTGGGAGAACAACTCCATTTGGCTCACTAACTTCACACACCATCAGGCTTCCAAGCAGCTCTCAAGGAAACTCAGTTTTCACACTCTAGGCTTAGTGCCCTTTGAGTGCATTATCTAGGAATGAACCTGTTAGAGCATCCCACACAAACCAATGCTACACATGCGGGTTTCACATGCCACCAACTCCACATTCACAGACAACTTGCTAGCCAAAGCCGTTTTCAGATAGCCCTCAATACAAAGGCTCTAGGCGCAAATATTGGTGTGAGAGCTAATTCAATCAAGGAAACACTGCATGTTGGTGAAGCGCACATTGAAGAAGAATCAGCCCAGTGGTTCTTGTGGGAGAACAACTCCATTTGGCTCACTAACTTCACACACCATCAGACTTCCAAGCAGTTCTCAAGGAAACTCAGTTTTCACACTCTAGGCTTAATGCCCTTTGAGTGCCTAGGACTGAAATGAAGCTTGGTGAGCTTCCCACACAAACCAATGCTCCACATGTGGGTTTCACATGCCACCAACTCCACATTCACAGACAACTTCAGCGCCAGAGCCGTTTTCAGATAGCCCTCAATATGCAGCCTTTAGGCGCAAATATTGGTGTGAGAGCTAATTCAATCAAGGAAACACTGCATGTTGGTGAAGCGCATATTGAAGAAGAATCAGCCGAGTGGTTCTTGTGGGAGAACAACTCCATTTGGCTCACTAACTTCACACACCATCAGGCTTCCAAGCAGCTCTCAAGGAAACTCAGTTTTCACACTCTAGGCTTAATGCCCGTTGAGTGCATTATCTAAAAATGAACCTGGTAGAGCATCCCACACAAACCAATGCTCCACATGCGTATTTCACATGCCACCAACTCCACATTCACAGACAACTTGCTAGCCAATGCCGTTTTCAGATAGCCCTCAATACGAAGCCTCAAGGCGCAAATATTGGTGTGAGAGCTAATTCAATCAAGGAAACACTGCATGTTGCTGAAGCGCATATTGAAGAAGAATCAGCCGAGTGGTTCTTGTGGGAGAACAACTCCATTTGGCTCTCTAACTTAACACACCATCAGGCTTCCATGCAGCTCTCAAGGAAACTCAGTTTTCACACTCTAGGCTTAATGCCCTTTGAGTGCCTACGAATGAAATGAAGCTTGGTGAGCTTCCCACACAAACCAATGCTCCACATGCGGGTTTCACATGCCACCAACTCCACATTCACAGACAACTTCAGCGCCAAAGCCGTTTTCAGATAGCCCTCAATACAAAGGCTCTAGGCGCAAATATTGGTGTGAGAGCTAATTCAATCAAGGAAACACTGCATGTTGGTGACGTGCATACTGAAGAAGAATCAGCCGAGTGTTTCTTGTGGGAGAACAACTCCATTTGGCTCACTAACTTCACACACCATCAGGCTTCCAAGCAGCTCTCAAGGAAACTCAGTTTTCACACTCTAGGCTTAATGCCCGTTGAGTGCATTATCTAAGAATGAAACAGGTAGAGCATCCCACACAAACCAATGCTCCACATGCGTGTTTCACGTGCCACCAACTCCACATTCACAGACAACTTCAGCGCCAGAGCCGTTTTCAGATAGCCCTCAATGCAAAGGCTCTAGGCGCAAATATTGGTGTGAGAGCTAATTCAATCAAGGAAACACAGCATGTGAGTGAAGCGCATATTGAAGAAGAATCAGCCGAGTGGTTCTTGTGGGAGAACAACTCCATTTGGCTCTCTAACTTCACACACCATCAGGCTTCCAAGCAGCTCTCAAGGAAACTCAGTTTTCACACTCTAGTCTTAATGCCCTTTGAGTGCATTATCTAGGAATGAACCTGGTAGAGCATCCCACACATACCAATGCTCCACATGCGGGTTTCACATGCCACCAACTCCACATTCACAGACAACTTGCTAGCCAAAGCCGTTTTCAGATAGCCCTCAATACAAAGGCTCTAGGCGCAAATATTGGTGTGAGAGCTAATTCAATCAAGGAAACACTGCATGTTGGTGAAGCGCATATTGAAGAAGAATCAGCCCAGTGGTTCTTGTGGGAGAACAACTCCATTTGGCTCACTAACTTCACACACCATCAGGCTTCCAAGCAGTTCTCAAGGAAACTCAGTTTTCACACTCTAGGCTTAATGCCCTTTGAGTGCCTAGGACTGAAATGAAGCTTGGTGAGCTTCCCACACAAACCAATGCTCCACATGCGGGTTTCACATGCCACCAACTCCACATTCACAGACAACTTGCTAGCCAAAGCCGTTTTCAGATAGCCCTCAATACAAAGGCTCTAGGCGCAAATATTGGTGTGAGAGCTAATTCAATCAAGGAAACACAGCACGTGGGTGAAGCGCATATTGAAGAAGAATCAGCCGAGTGGTTCTTGTGGGAGAACAACTCCATTTGGCTCACTAACTTCACACACCATCAGGCTTCCAAGCAGCTCTCAAGGAAACTCAGTTTTCACACTCTAGTCTTAATGCCCTTTGAGTGCATTATCTAGGAATGAACCTGGTAGAGCATCCCACACAAACCAATGCTCCACATGCGGGTTTCACATGCCACCAACTCCACATTCACAGACAACTTCAGCGCCAAAGCCGTTTTCAGATAGCCCTCAATGCAAAGGCTCTAGGCGCAAATATTGGTGTGAGAGCTAATTCTATCATGGAAACACTGCATGATGGTGAAGCGCACATTGAAGAAGAATCAGCCGAGTGGTTCTTGTGGGAGAACAACTCCATTTGGCTCACTAACTTCACACACCATCAGGCTTCCAAGCAGTTCTCAAGGAAACTCAGTTTTCACACTCTAGGCTTAATGCCCTTTGAGTGCCTAGGAATGAAATGAAGCTTTTGAGCTTCCCACACAAACCAATGCTCCACATGCGGGTTTCACATGCCACCAACTCCACATTCACAGACAACTTCCTAGCCAATGCCGTTTTCAGATAGCCCTCAATACAAAGGCTCTAGGCGCAAATATTGGTGTGAGAGCTAATTCAATCAAGGAAACACTGCATGTTGGTGAAGTGCACGTGGAAGAAGAATCAGCCGAGTGGTTCTTGTGGGAGAACAACTCCATTTGGCTCACTAACTTCACACACCATCAGGCTTCCATGGAGCTCTCAAGGAAACTCAGTTTTCACACTCTAGGCTTAGTGCCCGTTGAGTGCATTATCTAGGAATGAACCTGGTAAAGCATCCCACACAAACCAAAGCTCTACATGTGGGTTTCACATGCCACCAACTCCACATTCACAGACAACTTGCTAGCCAATGCCGTTTTCAGATAGCCCTCAATACAAAGGCTCTAGGCGCAAATATTGGTGTGAGAGCTAATTCAATCAAGGAAACACTGCATGTTGGTGAAGCGCATATTGAAGAAGAATCAGCCGAGTGGTTCTTCTGGGAGAACAACTCCATTTGGCTCACTAACTTCACATACCATCAGGCTTCCATGCAACTCTCAAGGAAACTCAGTTTTCACACTCTAGGCTTAATGCCCTTTGAGTGCATTATGTAGGAATGAACCTGGTATAGTATCCCACACAAACCAATGCTCCACATGCGGGTTTCACATGCCACCAACTCCACATTCACAGACAACTTCAGCGCCAAAGCCGTTTTCAGATAGCCCTCAATGCAAAGGCTCTAGGCGCAAATATTGGTGTGAGAGCTAATTCAATCAAGGAAACACTGCATGTTGGTGAAGCGCATATTGAAGAAGAATCAGCCGAGTGGTTCTTGTGGGAGAACAACTCCATTTGGCTCACTAACTTCACACACCATCAGGCTTCCAAGCAACTCTCAAGGAAACTCAGTTTTCACACTCTAGGCTTAATGCCCGTTGAGTGCATTATGTAGGAATGAACCTGGTAAAGCTTCCCACACAAACCAATGCTCCACATGCGGGTTTCACATGCCACCAACTCCACATTCACAGACAACTTCATCACCAAAGCCGTTTTCAGATAGCCCTCAATATGCTACCTTTAGGCGCAAATATTGGTGTGAGAGCTAATTCAATCAAGGAAACACTGCATGATGGTGAAGCGCACATTGAAGAAGAATCAGCCTAGTGGTCCTTGTGGGAGAACAACTCCATTTGGCTCACTAACTTCACACACCATCAGGCTTCCAAGCAGTTCTCAAGGAAACTCAGTTTTCACATTCTAGGCTTAATGCCCTTTGAGTGCCTAGGACTGAAATGAAGCTTGGTGAGCTTCCCACACAAACCAATGCTCCACATGCGGGTTTCACATGCCACCAACTCCACATTCACAGACAACTTCAGCGCCAAAGCCATTTTCAGATAGCCCTCAATACGAAGGCTCTAGGCGCAAATATTGGTGTGAGAGCTAATTCAATCAAGGAAACACTGCATGTTGGTGAAGCGCATATGGAAGAAGAATCAGCCGAGTGGTTCTTGTGGGAGAACAACTTCATTTGGCTCACTAACTTCACACACCATCAGGCTTCCAAGCAGCTCTCAAGGAAACTCAGTTTTCACACTCTAGGCTTAATGCCCGTTGAGTGCATTATCTAAGAATGAAACTGGTAGAGCATCCCACACAAACCAATGCTCCACATGCGGGTTTCACATGTCACCAACTCCACATTCACAGACAACTTCAGCGCCAATGCCGTTTTCAGATAGCCCTCAATACAAAGGCTCTAGGCGCAAATATTGGTGTGAGAGCTATTTCAATCAAGGAAACACTGCATGTTGGTGAAGCACATATTGAAGAAGAATCAGCCGAGTGGTTCTTGTGGGAGAACAACTCCATTTGGCTCACTAACTTCACACACTATCAGGCTTCCATGCAGCTCTCAAGGAAACTCAGTTTTCACACTCTAGGCTTAATGCCCTTTGAGTGCCTAGGACTGTAATGAAGCTTGGTGAGCTTCCCACACAAACCAATGCTCCACATGCGGGTTTCACATGCCACCAACTCCACATTCACAGACAACTTCAGCGCCAGAGCCGTTTTCAGATAGCCCTCAATACGAAGCCTCTAGGCGCAAATATTGGTGCGAGAGCTAATTCAATCAAGGAAACACAGCATGTGTGTGAAGCTCATATTGAAGAAGAATCAGCCGAGTGGTTCTTGTGGGAGAACAACTCCATTTGGCTCACTAACTTCACACACCATCAGGCTTCGAAAGCAGCTCTCAAGGAAACTCAGTTTTCACACTCTAGGCTTAATGCCCTTTGAGTGCATTATCTAGGAATGAACCTGGTAGAGCATCCCACACAAACCAATGCTCCACATGCGGGTTTCACATGCCATCAACTCCACATTCACAGACAACTTGCTAGCCAAAGCCGTTTTCAGATAGCCCTCAATGCAAAGGCTCTAGGCGCAAATATTGGTGTGAGAGCTAATTCAATCAAGGAAACACTGCATGCTGGTTTAGCGCATATTGAAGAAGAATCAGCCGAGTGGTTCTTGTGGGAGAACAACTCCATTTGGCTCTCTAACTTCACACACCATCAGGCTTCCATGCAGCTCTCAAGGAAACTCAGTTTTCACACTCTAGGCTTAATGCCCTTTGAGTGCCTAGGAATCAAATGAAGCTTGGTGAGCTTCCCACACAAACCAATGCTCCACATGCGGGTTTCACATACCACCAACTCCACATTCACAGACAACTTCAGCGCCAAAGCCGTTTTCAGATAGCCCTCAATACGAATCCTCTAGGCGCAAATATTGGTGTGAGAGCTAATTCAATCAAGGAAACACAGCATGTGGGTGAAGCGCATATTGAAGAAGAATCAGCCGAGTGGTTCTTGTGGGAGAACAACTCCATTTGGCTCACTAACTTCACACACCATCAGGCTTCGAAAGCAGCTCTCAAGGAAACTCAGTTTTCACACTCTAGGCTTAATGCCCTTTGAGTGCATTTTCTATGAAAGAAACTGGTAGAGCATCCCACACAAACCAATGCTCCACATGCGGGTTTCACATGCCACCAACTCCACATTCACAGACAACTTGCTAGCCAAAGCCGTTTTCAGATAGCCCTCAATACGAAGGCTCTAGGCGCAAATATTGGTGTGAGAGCTAATTCAATCAAGGAAACACTGCATGTTGCTGAAGCGCATATTGAAGAAGAATCAGCCGAGTGGTTCTTGTGGGAGAACAACTCCATTTGGCTCACTAACTTCACACACTATCAGGCTTCCATGCAGTTCTCAGGGAAACTCAGTTTTCACACTCTAGGCTTAATGCCCTTTGAGTGCCTAGGACTAAAATGAAGCTTGGTAAGCTTCCCACACAAACCAATGCTTCACATGCGCGTTTCACATGCCACCAACTCCACATTCACAGACAACTTCAGCGCGAAAGCCGTATTCAGATAGCCCTCAATACAAAGGTTCTAGGCGCAAATATTGGTGTGAGAGCTAATTCAATCAAGGAAACACTGCATGTTGGTGAAGCGCATATTGAAGAAGAATCAGCCGAGTGGTTCTTGTGGGAGAACAACTCCATTTGGCTCACTAACTTCACACACCATCAGGCTTTCATGCATCTTTCAAGGAAACTCAGTTTTCACACTCTAGGCTTAATGCCCTTTGAGTGCATTATCTAGAAATGAACCTGGTAGAGAATCCCACACAAACCAATGCTCCACATGCGGGTTTCACATGCCACCAACTCCACATTCACAGACAACTTCAGCGCCAAAGCCATTTTCAGATAGCCCTCAATGCAAAGGCTCTAGGCGCAAATATTGGTGTGAGAGCTAATTCAATCAAGGAAACACTGCATGTTGGTGAAGCGCATATTGAAGAAGAATCAGCCGAGTGGTTCTTGTGGGAGAACAACTCCATTTGGCTCACTAACTTCACACACCATCAGGCTTCCATGCAGCTCTCAAGGAAACTCAGTTTTCACACTCTAGGCTTAATGCCCTTTGAGTGCCTAGGACTGAAATGAAGCTTGGTGAGCTTCCCACACAAACCAATGCTCCACATGCGGGTTTCACATGCCACCAACTCCACATTCACAGACAACTTCAGCGCCAGAGCCGTTTTCAGATAGCCCTCAAGACGAAGCCTCTAGGCGCAAATATTGGTGTGAGAGCTAATTCAATCAAGGAAACACAGCATGTGGGTGAAGAGCATATTGAAGAAGAATCAGCCGAGTGGTTCTTGTGGGCGAACAACTCCATTTGGCTCACTAACTTCACACACCATCAGGCTTCGAAAGCAGCTCTCAAGGAAACTCAGTTTTCACACTCTAGGCTTAATGCCCTTTGAGTGCATTATCTAGGAATGAACCTGGTAGAGCATCCCACACAAACCAATGCTCCACATGCGGGTTTCACATGCCATCAACTCCACATTCACAGACAACTTGCTAGCCAAAGCCGTTTTCAGATAGCCCTCAATGCAAAGGCTCTAGGCGCAAATATTGGTGTGAGAGCTAATTCAATCAAGGAAACACTGCATGCTGGTTTAGCGCATATTGAAGAAGAATCAGCCGAGTGGTTCTTGTGGGAGAACAACTCCATTTGGCTCTCTAACTTCACACACCATCAGGCTTCCCAGCAGTTCTCAAGGAAACTCAGTTTTCACACTCTAGGCTTAATGCCCTTTGAGTGCCTAGGAATGAAATGAAGCTTGGTGAGCTTCCCACACAAACCAATGCTCCACATGCGGGTTTCACATGCCACCAACTCCACATTCACAGACAACTTCAGCGCCAAAGCCGTTTTCAGATAGCCCTCAATACAAAGGCTCTAGGCGCAAATATTTGTCTGAGAACTAATTCAATCAAGGAAACACTGCATGTTGGTGAAGCGCATATGGAAGAAGAATCAGCCGAGTGGTTCTTGTGGGAGAACAACTCCATTTGGCTCACTAACTTCACACACCATCAGGCTTCCAAGCAGTTCTCAAGGAAACTCAGTTTTCACACTCTAGGCTTAATGCCCTTTGAGTGCCTAGGACTGAAATGAAGCTTGGTGAGCTTCCCACACAAACCAATGCTCCACATGCGGGTTTCACATGCCACCAACTCCACATTCACAGACAACTTCAGCGCCAAAGCCGTTTTCAGATAGCCCTCAATACAAAGGCTCTAGGTGCAAATATTGGTGTGAGAGCTAATTCAATCAAGGAAACACTGCATGTTGGTGAAGTGCATATGGAAGAAGAATCAGCTGAGTGGTTCTTGTGGGAGAACAACTCCATTTGGCTCACTAACTTCACACACCATCAGGCTTCGAAGCAGCTCTCAAGGAAACTCAGTTTTCACACTCTAGGCTTAGTGCCCTTTGAGTGCATTATCTAGGAATGAACCTGGTAAAGCATCCCACGCAAACCAAAGCTCCACATGTGGGTTTCACATGCCACCAACTCCACATTCACAGACAACTTCAGCGCCAAAGCCGTTTTCAGATAGCCCTCAATACAAAGGCTCTAGGCGCAAATATTGGTGTGAGAGCTAATTCAATCAAGGAAACACTGCATGTTGGTGAAGCGCATATTGAAGAAGAATCAGCCGAGTGGTTCTTGTGGGAGAACAACTCCATTTGGCTCACTAACTTCACATACCATCAGGCTTCCATGCAGCTCTCAAGGAAACTCAGTTTTCACACTCTAGGCTTAATGCCCTTTGAGTGCATTATGTAGGAATGAACCTGGTATAGTATCCCACACAAACCAATGCTCCACATGCGGGTTTCACATGCCACCAACTCCACATTCACAGACAACTTCAGCGCCAAAGCCGTTTTCAGATAGCCCTCAATACGAAGGCTCTAGGCGCAAATATTGGTGTGAGAGCTAATTCAATCAAGGAAACACTGCATGTTGGTGAAGCGCATATTGAAGAAGAATCATCCGAGTGGTTCTTGTGGGAGAACAACTCCATTTGGCTCACTAACTTCACACACCATCAGGCTTCCAAGCAGCTCTCAAGGAAACTCAGTTTTCACACTCTAGGCTTAATGCCCTTTGAGTGCATTATGTAGGAATGAACCTGGTAAAACATCCCACACAAACCAATGCTCCACATGCTTTTTTCACATGCCACCAACTCCACATTCACAGACAACTTCAGTGCCAAAGCCGTTTTCAGATAGCCCTCAATACAAAGGCTCTAGGCGCAAATATTGGTGTGAGAGCTAATTCAATCAAGGAAACACTGCATGTTGGTGAAGCGCATATTGAAGAAGAATCAGCCGAGCGGTTCTTGTGGGAGAACAACTCCATTTGGCTCACTAACTTCACACACCATCAGGCTTCCAAGCAGCTCTCAAGGAAACTCAGTTTTCACACTCTAGGCTTAATGCCCGTTGAGTGCATTATCTAAAAATGAACCTGGTAGAGCATCCCACACAAACCAAAGCTCCACATGCGTGTTTCACATGCCACCAACTCCACATTCACAGACAACTTCAGCGCGAAAGCCGTATTCAGATAGCCCTCAATACAAAGGCTCTAGGCTCAAATATTGGTGTGAGAGCTAATTCAATCAAGGAAACACTGCATGTTGGTGAAGCGCATATTGAAGAAGAATCAGCCGAGTGGTTCTTGTGGGAGAACAACTCCATTTGGCTCACTAACTTCACACACCATCAGGTTTCGAAAGCAGCTCTCAAGGAAAGTCAGTTTTCACACTCTAGGCTTAATGCCCTTTGAGTGCATTATCTAAGAATGAACCTGGTAGAGCATCCCACACAAACCAATGCTCCACATGCGTGTTTCACATGCCACCAACTCCACATTCACAGACAACTTCAGCGCCAAAGCCGTTTTCAGATAGCCCTCAATACACAGCCTTTAGGCGCAAATATTGGTGTGAGAGCTAATTCAATCAAGGAAACACTGCATGTTGGTGAAGCGCATATTGAAGAAGAATCAGCTGAGTGGTTCTTGTGGAAGAACAACTCCATTTGGCTCTCTAACTTCACACACCATCAGGCTTCCAAGCAGCTCTCAAGGAAACTCAGTTTTCACACTCTAGGCTTAATGCCCTTTGAGTGCCTAGGACTGAAATGAAGCTTGGTGAGCTTCCCACACAAACCAATGCTCCACACGCGGGTTTCACATGCCACCAACTCCACATTCACAGACAACTTCAGCGCCAAAGCCGTTTTCAGATAGCCCTCAACGCAAAGGCTCTAGGCGCAAATATTGGTGTGAGAGCTAATTCAATCAAGGAAACACTGCATGTTGGTGAAGCGCATATTGAAGAAGAATCAGCCGAGTGGTTCTTGTGGGAGAACAACTCCATTTGGCTCTCTAACTTCACACACCATCAGGCTTCCAAGCAGTTCTCAAGGAAACTCAGTTTTCACACTCTAGGCTTAATGCCCTTTGAGTGCCTACGAATGAAATGAAGCTTGGTGAGCTTCCCACACAAACCAATGCTCCACATGCGGGTTTCACATGCCACCAACTCCACATTCACAGACAACTTCAGCGCCAAAGCCGTTTTCAGATAGCCCTCAATACAAAGGCTCTAGGCGCAAATATTGGTGTGAAAGCTAATTCAATCAAGGAAACACTGCATGATGGTGAAGCGCATATTGAAGAAGAATCAGCCGAGTGGTTCTTGTGGGAGAACAACTCCATTTGGCTCACTAACTTCACATACCATCAGGCTTCCATGCAACTCTCAAGGAAACTCAGTTTTCACACTCTAGGCTTAATGCCCTTTGAGTGCATTATGTAGGAATGAACCTGGTAAAGCATCCCACACAAACCAATGCTCCACATGCGGGTTTCACATGCCACCAACTCCACATTCACAACTTCAGTGCCAAAGCCGTTTTCAGATAGCCCTCAATACAAAGGCTCTAGGCGCAAATATTGGTGTGAGAGCTAATTCAATCAAGGAAACACTGCATGTTGGTGAAGCGCATATTGAAGAAGAATCAGCCGAGCGGTTCTTGTGGGAGAACAACTCCATTTGGCTCACTAACTTCACACACCATCAGGCTTCCAAGCAGCTCTCAAGGAAACTCAGTTTTCACACTCTAGGCTTAATGCCCGTTGAGTGCATTATCTAAAAATGAACCTGGTAGAGCATCCCACACAAACCAATGCTCCACATGCGTGTTTCACATGCCACCAACTCCACATTCACAGACAACTTCAGCGCGAAAGCCGTATTCAGATAGCCCTTAATACAAAGGCTCTAGGCTCAAATATTGGTGTGAGAGCTAATTCAATCAAGGAAACACTGCATGTTGGTGAAGCGCATATTGAAGAAGAATCAGCCGAGTGGTTCTTGTGGGAGAACAACTCCATTTGGCTCACTAACTTCACACACCATCAGGTTTCGAAAGCAGCTCTCAAGGAAACTCAGTTTTCACACTCTCGGCTTAATGCCCGTTGAGTGCATTATCTAAGAATGAACCTGGTAGAGCATCCCACACAAACCAATGCTCCACATGCGGGTTTCACATGCCACCAACTCCACATTCTCAGACAACTTCCTAGCCAAAGCCGTTTTCAGATAGCCCTCAATGCAAAGGCTCTAGGCGCAAATATTGGTGTGAGAGCTAATTCAATCAAGGAAACACTGCATGTTGGTGAAGCGCATATTGAAGAAGAATCAGCTGAGTGGTTCTTGTGGGAGAACAACTCCATTTGGCTCTCTAACTTCACACACCATCAGGCTTCCAAGCAGCTCTCAAGGAAACTCAGTTTTCACACTCTAGGCTTAATGCCCTTTGAGTGCCTAGGACTGAAATGAAGCTTGGTGAGCTTCCCACACAAACCAATGCTCCACATGCGGGTTTCACATGCCACCAACTCCACATTCACAGACAACTTCAGCGCCAAAGCCGTTTTCAGATAGCCCTCAACACAAAGGCTCTAGGCGCAAATATTGGTGTGAGAGCTAATTCACTCAAGGAAACACTGCATGTTGGTGAAGCGCATATTGAAGAAGAATCAGCCGAGTGGTTCTTGTGGGAGAACAGCTCGTTTTTGGCTCACTAACTTCACATACCATCAGGCTTCCATGCAGCTCTCAAGGAAACTCAGTTTTCACACTCTAGGCTTAATGCCCTTTGAGTGCATTATCTGGGAATGAACCTGGTAGAGCATCCCACACAAACCAATGCTCCACATGCGGGTTTCACATGCCACCAACTCCACATTCACAGACAACTTCAGCGCCAAAGCCGTTTTCAGATAGCCCTCAATACGAAGCCTCTAGGCGCAAATATTGGTGTGAGAGCTAATTCAATCAAGGAAACACTGCATGTTGGTGTAGCGCATATTGAAGAAGAATCAGCCGAGTGGTTCTTGTGGGAGAACATCTCCATTTGGCTCTCTAACTTCACACACCATCAGGCTTCCAAGCAGCTCTCAAGGAAACTCAGTTTTCACACGCTAGGCTTAATGCACTTTGATTGCCTAGGACTGAAATGAAGCTTGGTGAGCTTCCCACACAAACCAATGCTTCACATGCGCGTTTCACATGCCACCAACTCCACATTCACAGACAACTTCAGCGCCAAAGCCGTTTTCAGATAGCCCTCAATGCAAAGGCACTAGGCGCAAATATTGGTGTGACAGCTAATTCAATCAAGGAAACATTGCATGCTGGTGTAGCGCATATTGAAGAAGAATCAGCCGAGTGGTTCTTGTGGGAGAACAACTCCATTTGGCTCACTAACTTCACACACCATCAGGCTTCCAAGCAGCTCTCAAGGAAACTCAGTTTTCACACTCTAGGCTTAATGCCCGTTGAGTGCATTATGTAAGAATGAAACTGGTAGAGCATCCCACACAAACCAATGCTCCACATGCGGGTTTCACATGCCACCAACTCCACATTCACAGACAACTTCAGCGCCAAAGCCGTTTTCAGATAGCCCTCAATGCAAAGGCTCTAGGCGCAAATATTGGTGTGAGAGCTAATTCAATCAAGGAAACACTGCATGCTGGTGTAGCGCATATTGAAGAAGAATCAGCCGAGTGGTTCTTGTGGGAGAACAACTCCATTTGGCTCTCTAACTTCACGCACCATCAGGCTTCCAAGCAGCTCTCAAGGAAACTCAATTTTCACACTCTAGGCTTAATGCCCTTTGAGTGCCTAGGACTGAAATGAAGCTTGGTGAGCTTCCCACACAAACCAATGCTCCACATGCGGGTTTCACATGCCACCAACTCCACATTCACAGACAACTTCAGCGCCAAAGCCGTTTTCAGATAGCCCTCAATACAAAGGCTCTAGGCGCAAATATTGGTGTGAGAGCTAATTCAATCAAGGAAACACTGCATGTTGGTGAAGCGCATATTGAAGAAGAATCAGCCGAGTGGTTCTTGTGGGAGAACAACTCCATTTGGCTCACTAACTTCACATACCATCAGGCTTCCATGCAGCTCTCAAGGAAACTCAGTTTTCACACTCTAGGCTTAATGCCCGTTGAGTGAATTATCTAAGAATGAACCTGGTAGAGCATCCCACACAAACCAAGGCTCCACATGCGGGTTTCACATGCCACCAACTCCACATTCACAGACAACTTCAGCGCCAAAGCCATTTTCAGATAGCCCTCAATGCAAAGGCTCTAGGCGCAAATATTGGTGTGACAGCTAATTCAATCAAGGAAACACTGCATGTTGGTGAAGCGCATATTGAAGAAGAATCCGCAGAGTGGTTCTTGTGAGAAAACAACTCCATTTGTCTCACTAACTTCACACACCATCAGGCTTCCATGCAGCTCTCAAGGAAACTCAGTTTTCACACTCTAGGCTTAATGCCCTTTGAGCGCATTATCTAGGAATGAACCTGGTAGAGCATCCCACACAAACCAAGGCTCCACATGCGGGTTTCACATGCCACCAACTCCACATTCACAGACAACTTCAGCGCCAAAGCCGTTTTCAGATAGCCCTCAATACAAAGGCGCTAGGCGCAAATATTGGTGTGAGAGCTAATTCAATCAAGGAAACACTGCATGTTGGTGAAGCGCATATTGAAGAAGAATCAGCCGAGTGGTTCTTGTGGGAGAACAACTCCATTTGGCTCACTAACTTCACACACCATCAGGCTTTCATGCATCTCTCAAGGAAACATAGCTTTCACACTCTAGGCTTAATGCCCTTTGAGCGCATTATCTAGGAATGAACCTGGTAGAGCATCCCACACAAACGAATGCTTCACATGCGGGTTTCACATGCCACCAACTCCACATTCACAGACAACTTCAGCGCCAAAGCCATTTTCAGATAGCCCTCAATGCAAAGGCTCTAGGCGCAAATATTGGTGTGAGAGCTAATTCAATCAAGGAAACACTGCATGTTGGTGAAGTGCATATTGAAGAAGAATCAGCCGAGTGGTTCTTGTGGGAGAACAACTCCATTTGGCTCACTAACTTCACACACCATCAGGCTTCCAGTTAACTCTCAAGGAAACTCAGTTTTCACACTCTAGGCTTAATTCCCTTTGAGTGCCTAGGACTGAAATGAAGTTTGGTGAGCTTCCCAAAAAAACCAATGCTCCACATGCGGGTTTCACATGCCACCAACTCCACATTCACAGACAACTTCAGCGCCAAAGCCGTTTTCAGATAGCCCTCAATACAAAGGCTCTAGGCGCAATATTGGTGTGAGAGCTAATTCAATCAAGGAAACACTGCATGTTGGTGAAGCGCATATTGAAGAAGAATCAGCCGAGTGGTTCTTGTGGGAGAACAACTCCATTTGGCTCACTAACTTCACACACCATCAGGCTTCCAAGCAGCTCTCAAGGAAACTCAGTTTTCACACTCTAGGCTTAATGACCTTTGAGTGCATTATGTAGGACTGAACCTGGTAGAGCATCCCACACAAACCACTGCTCCACATGCGGGTTTCACATGCCACCAACTCCACATTCACAGACAACTTCAGCGCCAAAGCCGTTTTCAGATAGCCCTCAATACGAAGCCTCTAGGCGCAAATATTGGTGTGAGAGCTAATTCAATCAAGGAAACACTGCATGTTGGTGAAGCGCATATTGAAGAAGAATCAGCCGAGTGGTTCTTGTGGGAGAACATCTCCATTTGGCTCTCTAACTTCACACACCATCAGGCTTCCAAGCAGCTCTCAAGGAAACTCAGTTTTCACACTCTAGGCTTAATGCCCTTTGATTGCCTAGGACTGAAATGAAGCTTGGTGAGCTTCCCACACAAACCAATGCTCCACATGCGGGTTTCACATGCCACCAACTCCACATTCACAGACAACTTCAGCGCCAAAGCCGTTTTCAGATAGCCCTCAATGCAAAGGCTCTAGGCGCAAATATTGGTGTGACAGCTAATTCAATCAAGGAAACATTGCATGCTGGTGTAGCGCATATTGAAGAAGAATCAGCAGAGTGGTTCTTGTGGGAGAACAACTCCATTTGGCTCACTAAGTTCACACACCATCAGGCTTCCAAGCAGCTCTCAAGGAAACTCAGTTTTCACACTCTAGGCTTAATGCCCGTTGAGTGCATTATCTAAGAATGAAACTGGTAGAGCAACCCACACAAACCAATGCTCCACATGCGGGTTTCACATGCCACGAACTCCACATTCACAGACAACTTCAGCGCCAAAGCCGTTTTCAGATAGCCCTCAATACGCAGCCTTTAGGCGCAAATATTGGTGTGAGAGCTAATTCAATCAAGGAAACACTGCATGCTGGTGTAGCGCATATTGAAGAAGAATCAGCCGAGTGGTTCTTGTGGGAGAACAACTCCATTTGGCTCACTAAGTTCACACACCATCAGGCTTCCAAGCAGCTCTCAAGGAAACTCAGTTTTCACACTCTAGGCTTAATGCCCTTTGAGTGCATTATGTAGGAATGAACATGGTATAGTATCCCACACAAACCAATGCTCCACATGCGGGTTTCACATGCCACCAACTCCACATTCACAGACAACTTCAGCGCCAAAGCCGTTTTCAGATAGCCCTCAATGCAAAGGCTCTAGGCGCAAATATTGGTGTGAGAGCTAATTCAATCAAGGAAACACTGCATGTTGGTGAAGCGCATATTGAAGAAGAATCAGCCGAGTGGTTCTTGTGGGAGAACAACTCCATTTGGCTCTCTAACTTCACACACCATCAGGCTTCCAAGCAGCTCTCAAGGAAACTCAGTTTTCACACTCTAGGCTTAATGCCCTTTGAGCGCATTATGTAGGAATGAACCTGGTAAAGCATCCCACACAAACCAATGCTCCACATGCGGGTTTCACATGCCACCAACTCCACATTCACAGACATCTTCAGCGCCAAAGCCGTTTTCAGATAGCCCTCAATGCAAAGGCGCTAGGCAAAATATTGGTGTGAGAGCTAATTCAATCAAGGAAACACTGCATGTTGGTGAAGCTCATATTGAAGAAGAATAATCAGCTGAGTGGTTCTTGTGGGAGAACAACTCCATTTGGCTCACTAACTTCACACACCATCAGGCTTCCAAGCAGCTCTCAAGGAAACTCAGTTTCCACACTCTAGGCTTAGTGCCCTTTGAGTGCATTTTCTAGGAATGAACCTGGTAGAGCATCCCACACAAACCAATGCTCCACACGCGGGTTTCACATGCCACCAACTTCACATTCACAGACAACTTCAGCGCCAAAGCCGTTTTCAGATAGCCCTCAATGCAAAGGCTCTAGGCGCAAATATTGGTGTGAGAGCTAATTCAATCAAGGAAACACTGCATGTTGGTGAAGCGCATATTGAAGAAGAATCAGCCGAGTGGTTCTTGTGGGAGAACAACTCGTTTTTGGCTCACTAACTTCACATACCATCAGGCTTCCATGCAGCTCTCAAGGAAACTCAGTTTTCACACTTTAGGCTTAATGCCCTTTGAGTGCATTATCTAAGAATGAAACTGGTAGAGCATCCCACACAAACCAATGCTCCACATGCGGGTTTCACATGCCACCAACTCCACATTCACAGACAACTTCAGCGCCAAAGCCGTTTTCAGATAGCCCTCAATGCAAAGGCTCTAGGCGCAAATATCGGTGTGAGAGCTAATTCAATCAAGGAAACACTGCATGCTGGTGAAGCGCATATTGAAGAAGAATCAGCCGAGTGGTTCTTGTGGGAGAACAACTCGTTTTTGGCTCACTAACTTCACACACCATCAGGCTTCCATGCAGCTCTCAAGGAAACTCAGTTTTCACACTCTAGGCTTAATGCCCTTTGAGTGCATTATCTAAGAATGAAACTGGTAGAGCATCCCACACAAACCAATGCTCCACATGCGGGTTTCACATGCCACCAACTCCACATTCACAGACAACTTCAGCGCCAAAGCCGTTTTCAGATAGCCCTCAATGCAAAGGCTCTAGGCGCAAATATCGGTGTGAGAGCTAATTCAATCAAGGAAACACTGCATGCTGGTGTAGCGCATATTGAAGAAGAATCAGCAGAGTGGTTCTTGTGGGAGAACAACTCCATTTGGCTCTCTAACTTCACGCACCACCAGGCTTCCAAGCAGCTCTCAAGGAAACTCAATTTTCACACTCTAGGCTTAATGCCCTTTGAGTGCCTAGGACTGAAATGAAGCTTGGTGAGCTTCCCACACAAACCAATGCTCCACATGCGGGTTTCACATGCCACCAACTCCACATTCACAGACAACTTCAGCGCCAAAGCCGTTTTCAGATAGCCCTCAATACAAAGGCTCTAGGCGCAAATATTGGTGTGAGAGCTAATTCAATCAAGGAAACACTGCATGTTGGTGAAGCGCATATTGAAGAAGAATCAGCCGAGTGGTTCTTGTGGGAGAACAACTCCATTTGGCTCACTAACTTCACATACCATCATGCTTCCATGCAGCTCTCAAGGAAACTCAGTTTTCACACTCTAGGCTTAATGCCTGTTGAGTGAATTATCTAAGAATGAACCTGGTAGAGCATCCCACACAAACCAAGGCTCCACATGCGGGTTTCACATGCCACCAACTCCACATTCACAGACAACTTCAGCGCCAAAGCCATTTTCAGATAGCCCTCAATGCAAAGGCTCTAGGCGCAAATATTGGTGTGACAGCTAATTCAATCAAGGAAACACTGCATGTTGGTGAAGCGCATATTGAAGAAGAATCCGCAGAGTGGTTCTTGTGAGAAAACAACTCCATTTGTCTCACTAACTTCACACACCATCAGGCTTCCATGCAGCTCTCAAGGAAACTCAGTTTTCACACTCTAGGCTTAATGCCCTTTGAGCGCATTATCTAGGAATGAACCTGGTAGAGCATCCCACACAAACCAAGGCTCCACATGCGGGTTTCACATGCCACCAACTCCACATTCACAGACAACTTCAGCGCCAAAGCCGTTTTCAGATAGCCCTCCATACAAAGGCGCTAGGCGCAAATATTGGTGTGAGAGCTAATTCAATCAAGGAAACACTGCATGTTGGTGAAGCGCATATTGAAGAAGAATCAGCCGAGTGGTTCTTGTGGGAGAACAACTCCATTTGGCTCACTAACTTCACACACCATCAGGCTTTCATGCATCTCTCAAGGAAACATAGCTTTCACACTCTAGGCTTAATGCCCTTTGAGCGCATTATCTAGGAATGAACCTGGTAGAGCATCCCACACAAACGAATGCTTCACATGCGGGTTTCACATGCCACCAACTCCACATTCACAGACAACTTCAGCGCCAAAGCCATTTTCAGATAGCCCTCAATGCAAAGGCTCTAGGCGCAAATATTGGTGTGAGAGCTAATTCAATCAAGGAAACACTGCATGTTGGTGAAGTGCATATTGAAGAAGAATCAGCCGAGTGGTTCTTGTGGGAGAACAACTCCATTTGGCTCACTAACTTCACACACCATCAGGCTTCCAGTTAACTCTCAAGGAAACTCAGTTTTCACACTCTAGGCTTAATTCCCTTTGAGTGCCTAGGACTGAAATGAAGTTTGGTGAGCTTCCCAAAAAAACCAATGCTCCACATGCGGGTTTCACATGCCACCAACTCCACATTCACAGACAACTTCAGCGCCAAAGCCGTTTTCAGATAGCCCTCAATACAAAGGCTCTAGGCGCAATATTGGTGTGAGAGCTAATTCAATCAAGGAAACACTGCATGTTGGTGAAGCGCATATTGAAGAAGAATCAGCCGAGTGGTTCTTGTGGGAGAACAACTCCATTTGGCTCACTAACTTCACACACCATCAGGCTTCCAAGCAGCTCTCAAGGAAACTCAGTTTTCACACTCTAGGCTTAATGACCTTTGAGTGCATTATGTAGGACTGAACCTGGTAGAGCATCCCACACAAACCACTGCTCCACATGCGGGTTTCACATGCCACCAACTCCACATTCACAGACAACTTCAGCGCCAAAGCCGTTTTCAGATAGCCCTCAATACGAAGCCTCTAGGCGCAAATATTGGTGTGAGAGCTAATTCAATCAAGGAAACACTGCATGTTGGTGAAGCGCATATTGAAGAAGAATCAGCCGAGTGGTTCTTGTGGGAGAACATCTCCATTTGGCTCTCTAACTTCACACACCATCAGGCTTCCAAGCAGCTCTCAAGGAAACTCAGTTTTCACACTCTAGGCTTAATGCCCTTTGATTGCCTAGGACTGAAATGAAGCTTGGTGAGCTTCCCACACAAACCAATGCTCCCCATGCGGGTTTCACATGCCACCAACTCCACATTCACAGACAACTTCAGCGCCAAAGCCGTTTTCAGATAGCCCTCAATGCAAAGGCACTAGGCGCAAATATTGGTGTGACAGCTAATTCAATCAAGGAAACATTGCATGCTGGTGTAGCGCATATTGAAGAAGAATCAGCAGAGTGGTTCTTGTGGGAGAACAACTCCATTTGGCTCACTAAGTTCACACACCATCAGGCTTCCAAGCAGCTCTCAAGGAAACTCAGTTTTCACACTCTAGGCTTAATGCCCGTTGAGTGCATTATCTAAGAATGAAACTGGTAGAGCAACCCACACAAACCAATGCTCCACATGCGGGTTTCACATGCCACGAACTCCACATTCACAGACAACTTCAGCGCCAAAGCCGTTTTCAGATAGCCCTCAATACGCAGCCTTTAGGCGCAAATATTGGTGTGAGAGCTAATTCAATCAAGGAAACACTGCATGCTGGTGTAGCGCATATTGAAGAAGAATCAGCCGAGTGGTTCTTGTGGGAGAACAACTCCATTTGGCTCACTAAGTTCACACACCATCAGGCTTCCAAGCAGCTCTCAAGGAAACTCAGTTTTCACACTCTAGGCTTAATGCCCTTTGAGTGCATTATGTAGGAATGAACATGGTATAGTATCCCACACAAACCAATGCTCCACATGCGGGTTTCACATGCCACCAACTCCACATTCACAGACAACTTCAGCGCCAAAGCCGTTTTCAGATAGCCCTCAATGCAAAGGCTCTAGGCGCAAATATTGGTGTGAGAGCTAATTCAATCAAGGAAACACTGCATGTTGGTGAAGCGCATATTGAAGAAGAATCAGCCGAGTGGTTCTTGTGGGAGAACAACTCCATTTGGCTCTCTAACTTCACACACCATCAGGCTTCCAAGCAGCTCTCAAGGAAACTCAGTTTTCACACTCTAGGCTTAATGCCCTTTGAGCGCATTATGTAGGAATGAACCTGGTAAAGCATCCCACACAAACCAATGCTCCACATGCGGGTTTCACATGCCACCAACTCCACATTCACAGACATCTTCAGCGCCAAAGCCGTTTTCAGATAGCCCTCAATGCAAAGGCGCTAGGCAAAATATTGGTGTGAGAGCTAATTCAATCAAGGAAACACTGCATGTTGGTGAAGCTCATATTGAAGAAGAATAATCAGCTGAGTGGTTCTTGTGGGAGAACAACTCCATTTGGCTCACTAACTTCACACACCATCAGGCTTCCTAGCAGCTCTCAAGGAAACTCAGTTTCCACACTCTAGGCTTAGTGCCCTTTGAGTGCATTTTCTAGGAATGAACCTGGTAGAGCATCCCACACAAACCAATGCTCCACATGCGGGTTTCACATGCCACCAACTCCACATTCACAGACAACTTCAGCGCCAAAGCTGTTTTCAGATAGCCCTCAATGCAAAGGCTCTAGGCGCAAATATTGGTGTGAGAGCTAATTCAATCAAGGAAACACTGCATGTTGGTGAAGCGCATATTGAAGAAGAATCAGCCGAGTGGTTCTTGTGGGAGAACAACTCCATTTGGCTCACTAACTTCACACACCATCAGGCTTCCAAGCAGCTCTCAAGGAAACTCAGTTTTCACACTCTAGGCTTAATGCCCTTTGAGTGCCTAGGACTGAAATGAAGCTTGGTGAGCTTCCCACACAAACCAATGCTCCACACGCGGGTTTCACATGCCACCAACTTCACATTCACAGACAACTTCAGCGCCAAAGCCGTTTTCAGATAGCCCTCAATGCAAAGGCTCTAGGCGCAAATATTGGTGTGAGAGCTAATTCAATCAAGGAAACACTGCATGTTGGTGAAGCGCATATTGAAGAAGAATCAGCCGAGTGGTTCTTGTGGGAGAACAACTCGTTTTTGGCTCACTAACTTCACATACCATCAGGCTTCCATGCAGCTCTCAAGGAAACTCAGTTTTCACACTTTAGGCTTAATGCCCTTTGAGTGCATTATCTAAGAATGAAACTGGTAGAGCATCCCACACAAACCAATGCTCCACATGCGGGTTTCACATGCCACCAACTCCACATTCACAGACAACTTCAGCGCCAAAGCCGTTTTCAGATAGCCCTCAATGCAAAGGCTCTAGGCGCAAATATCGGTGTGAGAGCTAATTCAATCAAGGAAACACTGCATGCTGGTGAAGCGCATATTGAAGAAGAATCAGCCGAGTGGTTCTTGTGGGAGAACAACTCGTTTTTGGCTCACTAACTTCACATACCATCAGGCTTCCATGCAGCTCTCAAGGAAACTCAGTTTTCACACTCTAGGCTTAATGCCCTTTGAGTGCATTATCTAAGAATGAAACTGGTAGAGCATCCCACACAAACCAATGCTCCACATGCGGGTTTCACATGCCACCAACTCCACATTCACAGACAACTTCAGCGCCAAAGCCGTTTTCAGATAGCCCTCAATGCAAAGGCTCTAGGCGCAAATATCGGTGTGAGAGCTAATTCAATCAAGGAAACACTGCATGCTGGTGTAGCGCATATTGAAGAAGAATCAGCAGAGTGGTTCTTGTGGGAGAACAACTCCATTTGGCTCTCTAACTTCACGCACCACCAGGCTTCCAAGCAGCTCTCAAGGAAACTCAATTTTCACACTCTAGGCTTAATGCCCTTTGAGTGCCTAGGACTGAAATGAAGCTTGGTGAGCTTCCCACACAAACCAATGCTCCACATGCGGGTTTCACATGCCACCAACTCCACATTCACAGACAACTTCAGCGCCAAAGCCGTTTTCAGATAGCCCTCAATACAAAGGCTCTAGGCGCAAATATTGGTGTGAGAGCTAATTCAATCAAGGAAACACTGCATGTTGGTGAAGCGCATATTGAAGAAGAATCAGCCGAGTGGTTCTTGTGGGAGAACAACTCCATTTGGCTCACTAACTTCACATACCATCATGCTTCCATGCAGCTCTCAAGGAAACTCAGTTTTCACACTCTAGGCTTAATGCCCGTTGAGTGAATTATCTAAGAATGAACCTGGTAGAGCATCCCACACAAACCAAGGCTCCACATGCGGGTTTCACATGCCACCAACTCCACATTCACAGACAACTTCAGCGCCAAAGCCATTTTCAGATAGCCCTCAATGCAAAGGCTCTAGGCGCAAATATTGGTGTGACAGCTAATTCAATCAAGGAAACACTGCATGTTGGTGAAGCGCATATTGAAGAAGAATCCGCAGAGTGGTTCTTGTGAGAAAACAACTCCATTTGTCTCACTAACTTCACACACCATCAGGCTTCCAAGCAGCTCTCAAGGAAACTCAGTTTTCACACTCTAGGCTTAATGCCCTTTGAGCGCATTATCTAGGAATGAACCTGGTAGAGCATCCCACACAAACGAATGCTCCACATGCGGGTTTCACATGCCACCAACTCCACATTCACAGACAACTTCAGCGCCAAAGCCGTTTTCAGATAGCCCTCAATACAAAGGCGCTAGGCGCAAATATTGGTGTGAGAGCTAATTCAATCAAGGAAACACTGCATGTTGGTGAAGCGCATATTGAAGAAGAATCAGCCGAGTGGTTCTTGTGGGAGAACAACTCCATTTGGCTCACTAACTTCACACACCATCAGGCTTTCATGCATCTCTCAAGGAAACATAGCTTTCACACTCTAGGCTTAATGCCCTTTGAGCGCATTATCTAGGAATGAACCTGGTAGAGCATCCCACACAAACGAATGCTTCACATGGGGGTTTCACATGCCACCAACTCCACATTCACAGACAACTTCAGCGCCAAAGCCATTTTCAGATAGCCCTCAATGCAAAGGCTCTAGGCGCAAATATTGGTGTGAGAGCTAATTCAATCAAGGAAACACTGCATGTTGGTGAAGTGCATATTGAAGAAGAATCAGCCGAGTGGTTCTTGTGGGAGAACAACTCCATTTGGCTCACTAACTTCACACACCATCAGGCTTCCAGTTAACTCTCAAGGAAACTCAGTTTTCACACTCTAGGCTTAATTCCCTTTGAGTGCCTAGGACTGAAATGAAGTTTGGTGAGCTTCCCAAAAAAACCAATGCTCCACATGCGGGTTTCACATGCCACCAACTCCACATTCACAGACAACTTCAGCGCCAAAGCCGTTTTCAGATAGCCCTCAATGCAAAGGCTCTAGGCGCAAACATTCGTGTGAGAGCTAATTCAATCAAGGAAACACTGTATGTTGGTGAAGCGCATATTGAAGAAGAATCATCCGAGTGGTTCTTGTGGGAGAACAACTCCATTTGGTTCTCTAACTTCACACACAATCAGGCTTCGAAGCAGCTCTCAACGAAACTCAGTTTTCACACTCTAGGCTTAATGCCCTTTGAGTGCCTAGGACTGAAACGAAGCTTGGTGAGCTTCCCACACAAACCAATGCTCCGTATGCGGGTTTCACATGCCACCAACTCCACATTCACAGACAACTTCAGCGCCAAAGCCATTTTCAGATCGCCCTCAATACGAAAACTCTAGGCGCAAATATTGGTGTGAGAGCTAATTCAATCAAGGAAACACTGCATGTTGGTGAAGCGCATATTGAAGAAGAATCAGCCGAGTGGTTCTTGTGGGGGAACAACTCCATTTGGCTCACTAACTTCACCCACGATCAGGCTTCCAAGCAGCTCTCAAGGAAACTCAGCTTTCACACTCTAGGCTTAATGCCCTTTGAGTGCATTATCTAGGAAAGATCCTGGTAGAGCTTCCCACACAAACCAAGGCTCCACATGCGGGTTTCACATGCCACCAACTCCACATTCACAGACAACTTCAGCGCCAAAGCCGTTTTCAGATAGCCCTCAATGCAAAGGCTCTAGGCGCAAATATTGGTGTGACAGCTAATTCAATCAAGGAAACATTGCATGTTGGTGAAGCGCATATTGAAGAAGAATCAGCCGAGTGGTTCTTGAGGGGGAACAACTCCATTTGGCTCACTAACTTCACCCACTATCAGGTTTCCATGCAGCTCTCAAGGAAACTCAGTTTTCACACTCTAGGCTTAATGCCCTTTGAGTGCCTAGGACTGAAATGAAGCTTGGTGAGCTTCCCACACAAACCAATGCTCCACAAGCGGGTTTCACATGCCACCAACTCCACATTCACAGACAACTTGCTAGCCAAAGCCGTTTTCAGATAGCCCTCAATACAAAGGCTCTAGGCGTAAATATTGGTGTGAGAGCTAATTCAATCAAGGAAACACTGCATCTTGGTGAAGCGCATATTGAAGAAGAATCAGCCGAGTGGTTCTTGTGGGAGAACAACTCCATTTGGCTCACTAACTTCACACACCATCAGGCTTCCATGCAGCTCTCAAGGAAACTCAGTTTTCACACTCTAGGCTTAATGCCCTTTGAGTGCATTACGTAGGAATGAACCTGGTAGAGCATCCCACACAAACCAATGCTCCACATGCGGGTTTCACATGCCACCAACTCCACATTCACAGACAACGTCAGCGCCAAAGCCGTTTTCAGATAGCCCTCAATGCAAAGGCTCTAGGCGCAAATATTGGTGTGAGAGCTAATTCAATCAATGAAACATTGTATGTTGGTGAAGCGCATATTGAAGAAGAATCATCCGAGTGGTTCTTGTGGGAGAACAACTCCATTTGGTTCTCTAACTTCACACACCATCAGGCTTCCAAGCAGCTCTCAAGGAAACTCAGTTTTCACACTCTAGGCTTAATGCCCTTTGAGTGCCTAGGACTGAAATGAAGCTTGGTGAGCTTCCCACACAAACCAATGCTCCACATGCGGGTTTCACATACCACCAACTCCACATTCACAGACAACTTCAGCGCCAAAGCCGTTTTCAGATAGCCCTCAATACGAAGCCTCTAGGCGCAAATATTGGTGTGAGAGCTAATTCAATCAAGGAAACACTGCATGTTGGTGAAGTGCATATTGAAGAAGAATCAGCCGAGTGGTTCTTGTGGGAGAACAACTCCATTTGGCTCACTAACTTCACCCACGATCAGGTTTCCATGCAGCTCTCAAGGAAACTCAGTTTTCACACTCTAGGCTTAATGCCCTTTGAGTGCCTAGGACTGAAATGAAGCTTGGTGAGCTTCCCACACAAACCAATGCTCCACATGCGGGTTTCACATGCCACCAACTCCACATTCACAGACAACTTGCTAGCCAAAGCCGTTTTCAGATAGCCCTCAATGCAAAGGCTCTAGGCGCAAATATTGGTATGAGAGCTAATTCAATCAAGGAAACACTGCATGTTGGTGAAGCGCATATTGAAGAAGAATCAGCCGAGTGGTTCTTGTGGGAGAACAACTCCATTTGGCTCACTAACTTCACACACCATCAGGCTTCCATGCAGCTCTCAAGAAAACTCAGTTTTCACACTCTCGGCTTAATGCCCTTTGAGTGCACTATCTAGGACTGAAATGAAGCTTGGTGAGCTTCCCACACAAACCAATGCTCCACATGCGGGTTTCACATGCCACCAACTCCACATTCACAGACAACTTCAGCGCCAAAGCCGTTTTCAGATAGCCCTCAATACAAAGGCTCTAGGCGCAAATATTGGTGTGAGAGCTAATTCAATCAAGGAAACACTGCATGTTGGTGAAGCACATATTGAAGAAGAATCAGCCGAGTGGTTCTTGTGGGAGAACAACTCCATTTGGCTCACTAACTTCACACACCATCAGGCTTCCAAGCAGCTCTCAAGGAAACTCAGTTTTCACACTCTAGGCTTAATGCCCTTTGAGTGCCTAGGACTGAAACGAAGCTTGGTGAGCTTCCCACACAAACCAATGCTCCATAAGCGGGTTTCACATACCACCAACTCCACATGCACAGACAACTTCAGCGCCAAAGCCATTTTCAGATCGCACTCAATACGAAACCTCTAGGCGCAAATATTGGTGTGAGAGCTAATTCAATCAAGGAAACACTGCATCTTGGTGAAGCGCATATTGAAGAAGAATCAGCCGAGTGGTTCTTGTGGGAGAACAACTCCATTTGGCTCACTAACTTCACACACCATCAGGCTTCCAAGCAGCTCTCAAGGAAACTCAGTTTTCACACTCTAGGCTTAATGCCCTTTGAGTGCATTATCTGGGAATGAACCTGGTAGAGCATCCCACACAAACCAATGCTCCACATGCGGGTTTCACATGCCACCAACTCCACATTCACAGACAACTTCAGTGCCAAAGCCATTTTCAGATAGCCCTCAATACAAAGGCTCTAGGCGCAAATATTGGTGTGACAGCTAATTCAATCAAGGAAACATTGCATGTTGGTGAAGCGCATATTGAAGAAGAATCAGCCGAGTGGTTCTTGTGGGAGAACAACTCCATTTGGCTCACTAACTTCACACACCATCAGGCTTCCATTTAACTCTCAAGGAAACTCAGTTTTCACACTCTAGGCTTAATGCCCTTTGAGTGCCTAGGACTGAAATGAAGCTTGGTGAGCTTCCCACAAAAACCAATGCTCCACATGCGGGTTTCACATGCCACCAACTCCACATTCACAGACAACTTCAGCGCCAAAGCCGTTTTCAGATAGCCCTCAATACGAAGCCTCAAGGCGCAAATATTGGTGTGAGAGCTAATTCAATCAAGGAAACACTGCATGTTGGTGAAGCGCATATTGAAGAAGAATCAGCCGAGTGGTTCTTGTGGGAGAACAACTCCATTTGGCTCACTAACTTCACACACCATCAGGCTTCCATGCAACTCTCAAGGAAACTCAGTTTTCACACTCTAGGCTTAATGCCTTTTGAGTGAATTATCTAGGAATGAACCTGGTAGAGAATCCCACACAAACCAATGCTCCACATGCGGGTTTCATATGCCACCAACTCCACATTCACACACAACTTCAGCGCCAAAGCCGTTTTCAGATAGCCCTCAATGCAAAGGCTCTAGGCGCAAATATCGGTGTGATAGCTAATTCAATCAAAGAAACACTGCATGTTGGTGAAGTGCATATTGAAGAAGAATCAGCCGAGTGGTTCTTGAGAAAGAACAACTCCATTTGGCTCACTAACTTCACCCACGATCAGGTTTCCAAGCAGCTCTCAAGGAAACTCAGTTTTCACACTCTAGGCTTAATGCCCTTTGAGTGCCTAGGACTGAAATGAAGCTTGGTGAGCTTCCCACACAAACCAATGCTCCCCATGCGGGTTTCACATGCCGCCAACTCCACATTCACAGACAACTTGCTAGCCAAAGCCGTTTTCAGATAGCCCTCAATACAAAGGCTCTAGGCGCAAATATTGGTGTGAGAGCTAATTCAATCAAGGAAACACTGCATGTTGGTGAAGCGCATATTGAAGAAGAATCATCCGAGTGGTTCTTGAGGGAGAACAACTCCATTTGGCTCACTAACTTCACCCACCATCAGGCTTCGAAGCAGCTCTCAAGGAAACTCAGTTTTCACACTCTAGGCTTAATGCCCTTTGAGTGCATTATCTAGGAATGAACCTGGTAGAGCATCCCACACAAACCAATGCTCCACATGCGGGTTTCACATGCCACCAACTCCACATCCACAGACAACTTCAGCGCCAAAGCCGTTTTCAGATAGCCCTCAATGCAAATGCTCTAGGCGCAAATATTGGTGTGAGAGCTAATTCAATCAAGGAAACACTGCATGATGGTGAAGCGCATATTGAAGAAGAATCAGCCGAGTGGTTCTTGTGGGAGAACAACTCCATTTGGCTCACTAACTTCACACACCATCAAGCTTCCATGGAGCTCTCAAGAAAACTCAGTTTTCACACTCTAGGCTTAATGCCCTTTGAGTGCCTAGGACTGAAACGAAGCTTGGTGAGCTTCCCACACAAACCAATGCTCCATAAGCGGGTTTCACATACCACCAACTCCACATTCACAGACAACTTCAGCGCCAAAGCCATTTTCAGAGTGCACTCAATACGAAAACTCTAGGCGCAAATATTGGTGTGAGAGCTAATTCAATCAAGGAAACACTGCATGTTGGTGAAGCGCATATTGAAGAAGAATCAGCCGAGTGGTTCTTGTGGGAGAACAACTCCATTTGGCTCACTAACTTCACACACCATCAGGCTTCCAAGCAGCTCTCAAGGAAACTCAGTTTTCACACTCTAGGCTTAATGCCCTTTGAGTGCATTATCTGGGAATGAACCTGGTAGAGCATCCCACACAAACCACTGCTCCACATGCGGGTTTCACATGCCACCAACTCCACATTCACAGACAACTTCAGCGCCAAAGCCATTTTCAGATAGCCCTCAATACAAAGGCTCTAGGCGCAAATATTGGTGTGAGAGCTAATTCAATCAAGGAAACATTGCATGTTGGTGAAGCGCATATTGAAGAAGAATCAGCCGAGTGGTTCTTGTGGGAAACCAACTGCATTTAGCTCACTAACTTCACACACCATCAGGCTTCCATTTAACTCTCAAGGAAACTCAGTTTTCACACTCTAGGCTTAATGCCCTTTGAGTGCCTAGGACTGAAATGAAGCTTGGTGAGCTTCCCACAAAAACCAATGCTCCACATGCGGGTTTCACATGCCACCAACTCCACATTCACAGACAACTTGCTTGCCAAAGCCGTTTTCAGATAGCCCTCAATACGAAGCCTCTAGGCGCAAATATTGGTGTGAGAGCTAATTCAATCAAGGAAACACTGCATGTTGGTGTAGTGCATATTGAAGAAGAATCAGCCGAGTGGTTCTTGTGGGAGAACAACTCCATTTGGCTCATTAACTTCACCCACGATCAGGTTTCCATGCAGCTCTCAAGGAAACTCAGTTTTCACACTCTAGGCTTAATGCCCTTTGAGTGCCTAGGACTGAAATGAAGCTTGGTGAGCTTCCCACACAAACCAATGCTCCACATGCGGGTTTCACATGCCACCAACTCCACATTCACAGACAACTTCAGCGCCAAAGCCGTTTTCAGATAGCCCTCAATACGAAGCCTCTAGGCGCAAATATTGGTGTGAGAGCTAATTCAATCAAGGAAACACTGCATGTTGGTGAAGTGCATATTGAAGAAGAATCAGCCGAGTGGTTCTTGTGGGAGAACAACTCCATTTGGTTCACTAACTTCACCCACGATCAGGTTTCCATGCAGCTCTCAAGGAAACTCAGTTTTCACACTCTAGGCTTAATGCCCTTTGAGTGCCTAGGACTGAAATGAAGCTTGGTGAGCTTCCCACACAAACCAATGCTCCACATGCGGGTTTCACATGCCACCAACTCCACATTCACAGACAACTTGCTAGCCAAAGCCGTTTTCAGATAGCCCTCAATACAAAGGCTCTAGGCGCAAATATTGGTGTGACAGCTAATTCAATCAAGGAAACACTGCATGTTGGTGAAGCGCATATTGAAGAAGAATCAGCCGAGTGGTTCTTGTGGGAGAACAACTCCATTTGGCTCACTAACTTCACACACCATCAGGCTTCCAAGCAGCTCTCAAGAAAACTCAGTTTTCACACTCTCGGCTTAATGCCCTTTGAGTGCCTAGGACTGAAATGAAGCTTGGTGAGCTTCCCACACAAACCAATGCTCCACATGCGGGTTTCACATGCCACCAACTCCACATCCACAGACAACTTCAGCACCAAAGCCGTTTTCAGATAGCCCTCAATACAAAGGCTCTAGGCGCAAATATTGGTGTGAGAGCTAATTCAATCAAGGAAACACTGCCTGTTGGTAAAGCGCATATTGAAGAAGAATCAGCCGAGTGGTTCTTGCGGGAGAACAACTCCATTTGGCTCACTAACTTCACACACCATCAGGCTTCCAAGCAGGTCTCAAGGAAACTCAGTTTTCACACTCTAGGCTTAATGCCCTTTGAGTGCCTAGGACTGAAATGAAGCTTGGTGAGCTTCCCACACAAACCAATGCTCCACATGCGGGTTTCACATGCCGCCAACTCCACATTCACAGACAACTTGCTAGCCAAAGCCGTTTTCAGATAGCCCTCAATACAAAGGCTCTAGGCGCAAATATTGGTGTGAGAGCTAATTCAATCAAGGAAACACTGCATGTTGGTGAAGCGCATATTGAAGAAGAATCATCCGAGTGGTTCTTGAGGGAGAACAACTCCATTTGGCTCACTAACTTCACCCACCATCAGGCTTCGAAGCAGCTCTCAAGGAAACTCAGTTTTCACACTCTAGGCTTAATGCCCTTTGAGTGCATTATCTAGGAATGAACCTGGTAGAGCATCCCACACAAACCAATGCTCCACATGCGGGTTTCACATGCCACCAACTCCACATCCACAGACAACTTCAGCGCCAAAGCCGCTTTCAGATAGCCCTCAATGCAAATGCTCTAGGCGCAAATATTGGTGTGAGAGCTAATTCAATCAAGGAAACACTGCATGATGGTGAAGCGCATATTGAAGAAGAATCAGCCGAGTGGTTCTTGTGGGAGAACAACTCCATTTGGCTCACTAACTTCACACACCATCAAGCTTCCATGGAGCTCTCAAGAAAACTCAGTTTTCACACTCTCGGCTTAATGCCCTTTGAGTGCCTAGGACTGAAATGAAGCTTGGTGAGCTTCCCACACAAACCAATGCTCCACATGCGGGTTTCACATGCCACCAACTCCACATTCACAGACAACTTCAGCGCCAAAGCCGTTTTCAGATAGCCCTCAATACAAAGGCTCTAGGCGCAAATATTGGTGTGAGAGCTAATTCAATCAAGGAAACACTGCATGTTGGTGAAGCGCATATTGAAGAAGAATCAGCCGAGTGGCTCTTGTGGGAGAACAACTCCATTTGGCTCACTAACTTCACACACCATCAGGCTTCCAAGCAGCTCTCAAGGAAACTCAGTTTTCACACTCTAGGCTTAATGCCCTTTGAGTGCATTATGTAGCAATGAACCTGGTAGAGCATCCCACACAAACCAATGCTCCACATGCGGGTTTCACATGCCACCAACTCCACATCCACAGACAAAACAGCGCCAAAGCCGTTTTCAGATAGCCCTCAATGCAAAGGCTCTAGGCGCAAATATTGGTGTGAGAGCTAATTCAATCAATGAAACACTGTATGTTGGTGAAGCGCATATTGAAGAAGAATCATCCGAGTGGTTCTTGTGGGAGAACAACTCCATTTGGTTCTCTAGCTTCACACACCATCAGGCTTCCAAGCAGCTCTCAATGAAACTCAGTTTTCACACTCTAGGCTTAATGCCCTTTGAGTGCCTAGGACTGAAACGAAGCTTGGTGAGCTTCCCACACAAACCAATGCTCCATAAGCGGGTTTCACATACCACCAACTCCACATTCACAGACAACTTCAGCGCCAAAGCCATTTTCAGAGTGCACTCAATACGAAAACTCTAGGCGCAAATATTGGTGTGAGAGCTAATTCAATCAAGGAAACACTGCATGTTGGTGAAGCGCATATTGAAGAAGAATCAGCCGAGTGGTTCTTGTGGGAGAACAACTCCATTTGGCTCACTAACTTCACACACCATCAGGCTTCCAAGCAGCTCTCAAGGAAACTCAGTTTTCACACTCTAGGCTTAATGCCCTTTGAGTGCATTATCTGGGAATGAACCTGGTAGAGCATCCCACACAAACCAATGCTCCACATGCGGGTTTCACATGCCACCAACTCCACATTCACAGACAACTTCAGCGCCAAAGCCATTTTCAGATAGCCCTCAATACAAAGGCTCTAGGCGCAAATATTGGTGTGAGAGCTAATTCAATCAAGGAAACATTGCATGTTGGTGAAGCGCATATTGAAGAAGAATCAGCCGAGTGGTTCTTGTGGGAAACCAACTCCATTTAGCTCACTAACTTCACACACCATCAGGCTTCCATTTAACTCTCAAGGAAACTCAGTTTTCACACTCTAGGCTTAATGCCCTTTGAGTGCCTAGGACTGAAATGAAGCTTGGTGAGCTTCCCACAAAAACCAATGCTCCACATGCGGGTTTCACATGCCACCAACTCCACATTCACAGACAACTTGCTTGCCAAAGCCGTTTTCAGATAGCCCTCAATACGAAGCCTCTAGGCGCAAATATTGGTGTGAGAGCTAATTCAATCAAGGAAACACTGCATGTTGGTGTAGTGCATATTGAAGAAGAATCAGCCGAGTGGTTCTTGTGGGAGAACAACTCCATTTGGCTCATTAACTTCACCCACGATCAGGTTTCCATGCAGCTCTCAAGGAAACTCAGTTTTCACACTCTAGGCTTAATGCCCTTTGAGTGCCTAGGACTGAAATGAAGCTTGGTGAGCTTCCCACACAAACCAATGCTCCACATGCGGGTTTCACATGCCACCAACTCCACATTCACAGACAACTTGCTAGCCAAAGCCGTTTTCAGATAGCCCTCAATACAAAGGCTCTAGGCGCAAATATTGGTGTGACAGCTAATTCAATCAAGGAAACACTGCATGTTGGTGAAGCGCATATTGAAGAAGAATCAGCCGAGTGGTTCTTGTGGGAGAACAACTCCATTTGGCTCACTAACTTCACACACCATCAGGCTTCCAAGCAGCTCTCAAGAAAACTCAGTTTTCACACTCTCGGCTTAATGCCCTTTGAGTGCCTAGGACTGAAATGAAGCTTGGTGAGCTTCCCACACAAACCAATGCTCCACATGCGGGTTTCACATGCCACCAACTCCACATCCACAGACAACTTCAGCACCAAAGCCGTTTTCAGATAGCCCTCAATACAAAGGCTCTAGGCGCAAATATTGGTGTGAGAGCTAATTCAATCAAGGAAACACTGCCTGTTGGTAAAGCGCATATTGAAGAAGAATCAGCCGAGTGGTTCTTGCGGGAGAACAACTCCATTTGGCTCACTAACTTCACACACCATCAGGCTTCCAAGCAGGTCTCAAGGAAACTCAGTTTTCACACTCTAGGCTTAATGCCCTTTGAGTGCCTAGGACTGAAATGAAGCTTGGTGAGCTTCCCACACAAACCAATGCTCCACATGCGGGTTTCACATGCCACCAACTCCACATTCACACACAACTTCAGCGCCAAAGCCGTTTTCAGATAGCCCTCAATGCAAAGGCTCTAGGCGCAAATATTGGTATGAGAGCTAATTCAATCAAGGAAACACTGCATGTTGGTGAAGCGCATATTGAAGAAGAATCAGCCGAGTGGTTCTTGTGGGAGAACAACTCCATTTGGCTCACTAACTTCACACACCATCAGGCTTCCATGCAGCTCTCAAGAAAACTCAGTTTTCACACTCTCGGCTTAATGCCCTTTGAGTGCATTATCTAGGACTGAAATGAAGCTTGGTGAGCTTCCCACACAAACCAATGCTCCACATGCGGGTTTCACATGCCACCAACTCCACATTCACAGACAACTTCAGCGCCAAAGCCGTTTTCAGATAGCCCTCAATACAAAGGCTCTAGGCGCAAATATTGGTGTGAGAGCTAATTCAATCAAGGAAACACTGCATGTTGGTGAAGCACATATTGAAGAAGAATCAGCCGAGTGGTTCTTGTGGGAGAACAACTCCATTTGGCTCACTAACTTCACACACCATCAGGCTTCCAAGCAGCTCTCAAGGAAACTCAGTTTTCACACTCTAGGCTTAATGCCCTTTGAGTGCCTAGGACTGAAACGAAGCTTGGTGAGCTTCCCACACAAACCAATGCTCCATAAGCGGGTTTCACATACCACCAACTCCACATTCACAGACAACTTCAGCGCCAAAGCCATTTTCAGATCGCACTGAATACGAAACCTCTAGGCGCAAATATTGGTGTGAGAGCTAATTCAATCAAGGAAACACTGCATGTTGGTGAAGCGCATATTGAAGAAGAATCAGCCGAGTGGTTCTTGTGGGAGAACAACTCCATTTGGCTCACTAACTTCACACACCATCAGGCTTCCAAGCAGCTCTCAAGGAAACTCAGTTTTCACACTCTAGGCTTAATGCCCTTTGAGTGCATTATCTGGGAATGAACCTGGTAGAGCATCCCACACAAACCAATGCTCCACATGCATGTTTCACATGCCACCAACTCCACATTCACAGACAACTTCAGTGCCAAAGCCATTGTCAGATAGCCCTCAATACAAAGGCTCTAGGCGCAAATATTGGTGTGACAGCTAATTCAATCAAGGAAACATTGCATGTTGGTGAAGCGCATATTGAAGAAGAATCAGCCTAGTGGTTCTTGTGGGAAACCAACTCCATTTGGCTCACTAACTTCACACACCATCAGGCTTCCATTTAACTCTCAAGGAAACTCAGTTTTCACACTCTAGGCTTAATGCCCTTTGAGTGCATTATCTAGGAATGAACCTGGTAGAGCATCCCACACAAACCAATGCTCCACATGCGGGTTTCACATGCCACCAACTCCACATCCACAGACAACTTCAGCGCCAAAGCCGCTTTCAGATAGCCCTCAATGCAAATGCTCTAGGCGCAAATATTGGTGTGAGAGCTAATTCAATCAAGGAAACACTGCATGATGGTGAAGCGCATATTGAAGAAGAATCAGCCGAGTGGTTCTTGTGGGAGAACAACTCCATTTGGCTCACTAACTTCACACACCATCAGGCTTCCAAGCAGCTCTCAAGAAAACTCAGTTTTCACACTCTCGGCTTAATGCCCTTTGAGTGCCTAGGACTGAAATGAAGCTTGGTGAGCTTCCCACACAAACCAATGCTCCACATGCGGGTTTCACATGCCACCAACTCCACATTCACAGACAACTTCAGCGCCAAAGCCGTTTTCAGATAGCCCTCAATACAAAGGCTCTAGGCGCAAATATTGGTGTGAGAGCTAATTCAATCAAGGAAACACTGCATGTTGGTGAAGCGCATATTGAAGAAGAATCAGCCGAGTGGCTCTTGTGGGAGAACAACTCCATTTGGCTCACTAACTTCACACACCATCAGGCTTCCAAGCAGCTCTCAAGGAAACTCAGTTTTCACACTCTAGGCTTAATGCCCTTTGAGTGCATTATGTAGCAATGAACCTGGTAGAGCATCCCACACAAACCAATGCTCCACATGCGGGTTTCACATGCCACCAACTCCACATTCACAGACAAAACAGCGCCAAAGCCGTTTTCAGATAGCCCTCAATGCAAAGGCTCTAGGCGCAAATATTGGTGTGAGAGCTAATTCAATCAATGAAACACTGTATGTTGGTGAAGCGCATATTGAAGAAGAATCATCCGAGTGGTTCTTGTGGGAGAACAACTCCATTTGGTTCTCTAACTTCACACACCATCAGGCTTCCAAGCAGCTCTCAATGAAACTCAGTTTTCACACTCTAGGCTTAATGCCCTTTGAGTGCCTAGGACTGAAACGAAGCTTGGTGAGCTTCCCACACAAACCAATGCTCCATAAGCGGGTTTCACATACCACCAACTCCACATTCACAGACAACTTCAGCGCCAAAGCCATTTTCAGAGTGCACTCAATACGAAAACTCTAGGCGCAAATATTGGTGTGAGAGCTAATTCAATCAAGGAAACACTGCATGTTGGTGAAGCGCATATTGAAGAAGAATCAGCCGAGTGGTTCTTGTGGGAGAACAACTCCATTTGGCTCACTAACTTCACACACCATCAGGCTTCCAAGCAGCTCTCAAGGAAACTCAGTTTTCACACTCTAGGCTTAATGCCCTTTGAGTGCATTATCTGGGAATGAACCTGGTAGAGCATCCCACACAAACCACTGCTCCACATGCGGGTTTCACATGCCACCAACTCCACATTCACAGACAACTTCAGCGCTAAAGCCATTTTCAGATAGCCCTCAATACAAAGGCTCTAGGCGCAAATATTGGTGTGAGAGCTAATTCAATCAAGGAAACATTGCATGTTGGTGAAGCGCATATTGAAGAAGAATCAGCCGAGTGGTTCTTGTGGGAAACCAACTCCATTTAGCTCACTAACTTCACACACCATCAGGCTTCCATTTAACTCTCAAGGAAACTCAGTTTTCACACTCTAGGCTTAATGCCCTTTGAGTGCCTAGGACTGAAATGAAGCTTGGTGAGCTTCCCACACAAACCAATGCTCCACATGCGGGTTTCACATGCCACCAACTCCACATTCACAGACAACTTGCTAGCCAAAGCCGTTTTCAGATAGCCCTCAATACAAAGGCTCTAGGCGCAAATATTGGTGTGACAGCTAATTCAATCAAGGAAACACTGCATGTTGGTGAAGCGCATATTGAAGAAGAATCAGCCGAGTGGTTCTTGTGGGAGAACAACTCCATTTGGCTCACTAACTTCACACACCATCAGGCTTCCAAGCAGCTCTCAAGAAAACTCAGTTTTCACACTCTCGGCTTAATGCCCTTTGAGTGCCTAGGACTGAAATGAAGCTTGGTGAGCTTCCCACACAAACCAATGCTCCACATGCGGGTTTCACATGCCACCAACTCCACATCCACAGACAACTTCAGCACCAAAGCCGTTTTCAGATAGCCCTCAATACAAAGGCTCTAGGCGCAAATATTGGTGTGAGAGCTAATTCAATCAAGGAAACACTGCCTGTTGGTAAAGCGCATATTGAAGAAGAATCAGCCGAGTGGTTCTTGCGGGAGAACAACTCCATTTGGCTCACTAACTTCACACACCATCAGGCTTCCAAGCAGGTCTCAAGGAAACTCAGTTTTCACACTCTAGGCTTAATGCCCTTTGAGTGCCAAGGACTGAAATGAAGCTTGGTGAGCTTCCCACACAAACCAATGCTCCACATGCGGGTTTCACATGCCACCAACTCCACATTCACACACAACTTCAGCGCCAAAGCCGTTTTCAGATAGCCCTCAATGCAAAGGCTCTAGGCGCAAATATTGGTATGAGAGCTAATTCAATCAAGGAAACACTGCATGTTGGTGAAGCGCATATTGAAGAAGAATCAGCCGAGTGGTTCTTGTGGGAGAACAACTCCATTTGGCTCACTAACTTCACACACCATCAGGCTTCCAAGCAGCTCTCAAGAAAACTCAGTTTTCACACTCTCGGCTTAATGCCCTTTGAGTGCATTATCTAGGACTGAAATGAAGCTTGGTGAGCTTCCCACACAAACCAATGCTCCACATGCGGGTTTCACATGCCACCAACTCCACATTCACAGACAACTTCAGCGCCAAAGCCGTTTTCAGATAGCCCTCAATACAAAGGCTCTAGGCGCAAATATTGGTGTGAGAGCTAATTCAATCAAGGAAACACTGCATGTTGGTGAAGCACATATTGAAGAAGAATCAGCCGAGTGGTTCTTGTGGGAGAACAACTCCATTTGGCTCACTAACTTCACACACCATCAGGCTTCCAAGCAGCTCTCAAGGAAACTCAGTTTTCACACTCTAGGCTTAATGCCCTTTGAGTGCCTAGGACTGAAACGAAGCTTGGTGAGCTTCCCACACAAACCAATGCTCCATAAGCGGGTTTCACATACCACCAACTCCACATTCACAGACAACTTCAGCGCCAAAGCCATTTTCAGATCGCACTGAATACGAAACCTCTAGGCGCAAATATTGGTGTGAGAGCTAATTCAATCAAGGAAACACTGCATGTTGGTGAAGCGCATATTGAAGAAGAATCAGCCGAGTGGTTCTTGTGGGAAACCAACTCCATTTGGCTCACTAACTTCACACACCATCAGGCTTCCATTTAACTCTCAAGGAAACTCAGTTTTCACACTCTAGGCTTAATGCCCTTTGAGTGCCTAGGACTGAAATGAAGCTTGGTGAGCTTCCCACAAAAACCAATGCTCCACATGCGGGTTTCACATGCCACCAACTCCACATTCACAGACAACTTCAGCGCCAAAGCCGTTTTCAGATAGCCCTCAATACGAAGCCTCAAGGCGCAAATATTGGTGTGAGAGCTAATTCAATCAAGGAAACACTGCATGTTGGTGAAGCGCATATTGAAGAAGAATCAGCCGAGTGGTTCTTGTGGGAGAACAACTCCATTTGGCTCACTAACTTCACACACCATCAGGCTTCCATGCAACTCTCAAGGAAACTCAGTTTTCACACTCTAGGCTTAATGCCCGTTGAGTGAATTATCTAGGAATGAACCTGGTAGAGAATCCCACACAAACCAATGCTCCACATGCGGGTTTCATATGCCTCCAACTCCACATTCACAGACAACTTGCTAGCCAATGCCGTTTTCAGATAGCCCTCAATGCAAAGGCTCAAGGCGCAAATATCGGTGTGATAGCTAATTCAATCAAGGAAACACTGAATGTTGGTGAAGTGCATATTGAAGAAGAATCAGCCGAGTGGTTCTTGAGAAAGAACAACTCCATTTGGCTCACTAACTTCACCCACGATCAGGTTTCCATGCAGCTCTCAAGGAAACTCAGTTTTCACACTCTAGGCTTAATGCCCTTTGAGTGCCTAGGACTGAAATGAAGCTTGGTGAGCTTCCCACACAAACCAATGCTCCACATGCGGGTTTCACATGCCACCAACTCCACATTCACAGACAACTTGCTAGCCAAAGCCGTTTTCAGATAGCCCTCAATACAAAGGCTCTAGGCGCAAATATTGGTGTGAGAGCTAATTCAATCAAGGAAACACTGCATGTTGGTGAAGCGCATATTGAAGAAGAATCAGCCGAGTGGTTCTTGTGGGAGAACAACTCCATTTGGCTCACTAACTTCACCCACCATCAGGCTTCGAAGCAGCTCTCAAGGAAACTCAGTTTTCACACTCTAGGCTTAATGCCCTTTGAGTGCATTATGTAGGAATGAACCTGGTATAGCATCCCACACAAACCAATGCTCCACATGCGGGTTTCACATGCCACCAACTCCACATTCACACACAACTTCAGCGCCAAAGCCGTTTTCAGATAGCCCTCAATGCAAAGGCTCTAGGCGCAAATATTGGTGTGAGAGCTAATTCAATCAAGGAAACACTGCATGATGGTGAAGCGCATATTGAAGAAGAATCAGCCGAGTGGTTCTTGTGGGAGAACAACTCCATTTGGCTCACTAACTTCACACACCATCAGGCTTCCAAGCAGCTCTCAAGAAAACTCAATTTTCACACTCTAGGCTTAATGACCTTTGAGTGCCTAGGACTGAAATGAAGCTTGGTGAGCTTCCCACACAAAGCAATGCTGCACATGCGGGTTTCACATGCCACCAACTCCACATCCACAGACAACTTCAGCGCCAAAGCCGTTTTCAGATAGCCCTCAATGCAAAGGCTCTAGGCGCAAATATTGATGTGAGAGCTAATTCAATCAAGGAAACACTGCATGTTGGTGAAGCGCATATTGAAGAAGAATCAGCCAAGTGGTTCTTGTGGGAGAACAACTCCATTTGGCTCACTAACTTCACACACCATCAGGCTTCCATGGAGCTCTCAAGAAAACTCAGTTTTCACACTCTCGGCTTAATGCCCTTTGAGTGCCTAGGACTGAAATGAAGCTTGGTGAGCTTCCCACACAAACCAATGCTCCACATGCGGGTTTCACATGCCACCAACTCCACATTCACAGACACCTTCAGCGCCAAAGCCGTTTTCAGATAGCCCTCAATACAAAGGCTCTAGGCGCAAATATTGGTGTGACAGCTAATTCAATCAAGGAAACACTGCATGTTGGTGAAGCGCATATTGAAGAAGAATCAGCCGAGTGGTTCTTGTGGGAGAACAACTCCATTTGGCTCTCTAACTTCACACACCATCAGGCTTCCATGGAGCTCTCAAGAAAACTCAGTTTTCACACTCTCGGCTTAATGCCCTTTGAGTGCCTAGGACTGAAATGAAGCTTGGTGAACTTCCCACACAAACCAATGCTCCACATGCGGGTTTCACATGCCACCAACTCCACATCCACAGACAACTTCAGCGCCAAAGCCGTTTTCAGATAGCCCTCAATACAAAGGCTCTAGGCGCAAATATTGGTGTGAGAGCTAATTCAATCAAGGAAACACTGCATGTTGGTGAAGCGCATATTGAAGAAGAATCAGCCGAGTGGTTCTTGTGGGAGAACAACTCCATTTGGCTCACTAACTTCACACACCATCAGGCTTCCAAGCAGCTCTCAAGGAAACTCAGTTTTCACACTCTAGGCTTAATGCCCTTTGAGTGCATTATCTGGGAATGAACCTGGTAGAGCATCCCACACAAACCAATGCTCCACATGCGGGTTTCACATGCCACCAACTCCACATTCACAGACAACTTCAGCGCCAAAGCCGTTTTCAGATAGCCCTCAATGCAAAGGTTCTAGGCGCAAATATTGGTGTGAGAGCTAATTCAATCAATGAAACACTGTATGGTGGTGAAGGGCATATTGAAGAAGAATCATTCGAGTGGTTCTTGTGGGAGAACAACTCCATTTGGTTCTCTAACTTCACACACCATCAGGCTTCCAAGTAGCTCTCAACGAAACTCAGTTTTCACACTCTAGGCTTAATGCCCTTTGAGTGCCTAGGACTGAAACGAAGCTTGGTGAGCTTCCCACACAAACCAATGCTCCACATGCGGGTTTCACATACCACCAACTCCACATTCACAGACAACTTGCTAGCCAAAGCCATTTTCAGATCGCACTCAATACGAAACCTCTAGGCGCAAATATTGGTGTGAGAGCTAATTCATTCAAGGAAACACTTCATGTTGGTGAAGCGCATATTGAAGAAGAATCAGCCGAGTGGTTCTTGTGGGAGAACAACTCCATTTGGCTCACTAACTTCACACACCATCAGGCTTCCAAGCAGCTCTCAAGGAAACTCAGTTTTCACACTCTAGGCTTAATGCCCTTTGAGTGCATTATCTGGGAATGAACCTGGTAGAGCATCCCACACAAACCACTGCTCCACATGCGGGTTTCACATGCCACCAACTCCACATTCACAGACAACTTCAGCGCCAAAGCCATTTTCAGATAGCCCTCAATACAAAGGCTCTAGGCGCAAATATTGGTGTGAGAGCTAATTCAATCAAGGAAACATTGCATGTTGGTGAAGCGCACATTGAAGAAGAATCAGCCGAGTGGTTCTTGTGGGAAACCAACTCCATTTAGCTCACTAACTTCACACACCATCAGGCTTCCATTTAACTCTCAAGGAAACTCAGTTTTCACACTCTAGGCTTAATGCCCTTTGAGTGCCTAGGACTGAAATGAAGCTTGGTGAGCTTCCCACAAAAACCAATGCTCCACATGCGGGTTTCACATGCCACCAACTCCACATTCACAGACAACTTGCTTGCCAAAGCCGTTTTCAGATAGCCCTCAATACGAAGCCTCTAGGCGCAAATATTGGTGTGAGAGCTAATTCAATCAAGGAAACACTGCATGTTGGTGAAGTGCATATGGAAGAAGAATCAGCCGAGTGGTTCTTGTGGGAGAACAACTCCATTTGGCTCATTAACTTCACCCACGATCAGGTTTCCATGCAGCTCTCAAGGAAACTCAGTTTTCACACTCTAGGCTTAATGCCCTTTGAGTGCCTAGGACTGAAATGAAGCTTGGTGAGCTTCCCACACAAACCAATGCTCCACATGCGGGTTTCACATGCCACCAACTCCACATTCACAGACACCTTCAGCGCCAAAGCCGTTTTCAGATAGCCCTCAATACAAAGGCTCTAGGCGCAAATATTGGTGTGAGAGCTAATTCAATCAAGGAAACACTGCATGTTGGTGAAGCGCATATTGAAGAAGAATCAGCCGAGTGGTTCTTGTGGGAGAACAACTCCATTTGGCTCTCTAACTTCACACACCATCAGGCTTCCATGGAGCTCTCAAGAAAACTCAGTTTTCACACTCTCGGCTTAATGCCCTTTGAGTTCCTAGGACTGAAATGAAGCTTGGTGAACTTCCCACACAAACCAATGCTCCACATGCGGGTTTCACATGCCACCAACTCCACATCCACAGACAACTTCAGCGCCAAAGCCGTTTTCAGATAGCCCTCAATACAAAGGCTCTAGGCGCAAATATTGGTGTGAGAGCTAATTCAATCAAGGAAACACTGCATGTTGGTGAAGCGCATATTGAAGAAGAATCAGCCGAGTGGTTCTTGTGGGAGAACAACTCCATTTGGCTCACTAACTTCACACACCATCAGGCTTCCAAGCAGCTCTCAAGGAAACTCAGTTTTCACACTCTAGGCTTAATGCCCTTTGAGTGCATTATCTGGGAATGAACCTGGTAGAGCATCCCACACAAACCAATGCTCCACATGCGGGTTTCACATGCCACCAACTCCACATTCACACACAACTTCAGCGCCAAAGCCGTTTTCAGATAGCCCTCAATGCAAAGGCTCTAGGCGCAAATATTGGTGTGAGAGCTAATTCAATCAATGAAACACTGTATGGTGGTGAAGGGCATATTGAAGAAGAATCATTCGAGTGGTTCTTGTGGGAGAACAACTCCATTTGGTTCTCTAACTTCACACACCATCAGGCTTCCAAGTAGCTCTCAACGAAACTCAGTTTTCACACTCTAGGCTTAATGCCCTTTGAGTGCCTAGGACTGAAACGAAGCTTGGTGAGCTTCCCACACAAACCAATGCTCCACATGCGGGTTTCACATGCCACCAACTCCACATTCACAGACAACTTGCTAGCCAAAGCCATTTTCAGATCGCACTCAATACGAAACCTCTAGGCGCAAATATTTGTGTGAGAGCTAATTCAATCAAGGAAACACTGCATGTTGGTGAAGCGCATATTGAAGAAGAATCAGCCGAGTGGTTCTTGTGGGAGAACAACTCCATTTGGCTCACTAACTTCACACACCATCAGGCTTCCAAGCAGCTCTCAAGGAAACTCAGTTTTCACACTCTCGGCTTAATGCCCTTTGAGTGCATTATCTGGGAATGAACCTGGTAGAGCATCCCACACAAACCACTGCTCCACATGCGGGTTTCACATGCCACCAACTCCACATTCACAGACAACTTTAGCGCCAAAGCCGTATTCAGATAGCCCTCAATACAAAGGCTCTAGGCGCAAATATTGGTGTGAGAGCTAATTCAATCAAGGAAACATTGCATGTTGGTGAAGCGCATATTGAAGAAGAATCAGCCGAGTGGTTTTTGTGGGAAACCAACTCCATTTAGCTCAATAACTTCACACACCATCAGGCTTCCATTTAACTCTCAAGGAAACTCAGTTTTCACACTCTAGGCTTAATGCCCTTTGAGTGCCTAGGACTGAAATGAAGCTTGGTGAGCTTCCCACACAAACCAATGCTCCACATGCGGGTTTCACATGCCACCAACTCCACATTCACAGACAACTTGCTAGCCAAAGCCGTTTTCACATAGCCCTGAATACAAAGGCTCTAGGCGCAAATATTGGTGTGAGAGCTAATTCAATCAAGGAAACACTGCATGTTGGTGAAGCGCATATTGAAGAAGAATCAGCCGAGTGGTTCTTGTGGGAGAACAACTCCATTTGGCTCACTAACTTCACCCACCATCAGGCTTCGAAGCAGCTCTCAAGGAAAATCAGTTTTCACACTCTAGGCTTAATGCCCTTTGAGTGCATTATCTGGGAATGAACCTGGTATAGCATCCCACACAAACCAATGCTCCACATGCGGGTTTCATATGCCACCAACTCCACATTCACAGACAACTTCAGCGCCAAAGCCATTTTCAGATAGCCCTCAATGCAAAGGCTCTAGGCACAAATATTGGTGTGAGAGCTAATTCAATCAAGGAAACACTGCATGTTGGTGAAGCGCATATTGAAGAAGAATCAGCCGAGTGGTTCTTGTGGGAGAACAACTCCATTTGGCTCTCTAACTTCACACACCATCAGGCTTCCAAGCAGCTCTCAAGGAAACTCAGTTTTCACACTCTAGGCTTAATGACCTTTGAGTGCATTATGTAGGAATGAACCTGGTAGAGCTTCCCACACAAACCACTGCTCCACATGCGGGTTTCACATGCCACCAACTCCACATTCACAGACAACTTGCTTGCCAAAGCCGTTTTCAGATAGCCCTCAATACAAAGGCTCTAGGCGCAAATATTGGTGTGAGAGCTAATTCAATCAAGGAAACACTGCATGTTGGTGAAGCGCATATTGAAGAAGAATCAGCCGAGTGGTTCTTGTGGGAGAACTACTCCATTTGGCTCACTAACGTCACACACCATCAGGCTTCCATGCAGCTCTCAAGGAAACTCAGTTTTCACACTCTCGGCTTAATGCCCTTTGAGTGCCTAGGACTGAAATGAAGCTTGGTGAGCTTCCCACACAAACCAATGCTCCACATGCGGGTTTCACATGCCACCAACTCCACATTCACAGACAACTTCAGCGCCAAAGCCGTTTTCAGATAGCCCTCAATACAAAGGCTCTAGGCGCAAATATTGGTGTGACAGCTAATTCAATCAAGGAAACACTGCATGTTGATGAAGCGCATATTGAAGAAGAATCAGCCGAGTGGTTCTTGTGGGAGAACAATTCCATTTGGCTCACTAACTTCACCCACCATCAGGCTTCGAAGCAGCTCTCAAGGAAACTCAATTTTCACACTCTAGGCTTAATGCCCTTTGAGTACCTAGGACTGAAATGAAGCTTGGTGAGCTTCCCACACAAACGAATGCTCCACATGCGGGTTTCACATGCCACCAACTCCACATTCACAGACAACTTCCTAGCCAAATTCGTTTTCAGATAGCCCTCAATGCAAAGGCTCTAGGCGCAAATATTGGTGTGAGAGCTAATTCAATCAAGGCAACACTGCATGTTGGGGAAGCGCATATTGAAGAAGAATCAGCCGAGTGGTTCTTGTGGGAGAACAACTCCATTTGGCTCTCTAACTTCACACACCATCAGGCTTCCAAGCAGCTCTCAAGGAAACTCAGTTTTCACACTCTAGGCTTAATGCCTTTTGAGTGCATTATGTAGGAAAGATCCTGGTAAAGCATCCCACAGAAACGAATGCTCCACATGCGGGTTTCACATGCCACCAACTCCACTTTCACAGACAACTTCAGCGCCAAAGCCGTTTTCAGATAGCCCTCAATGCAAAGGCTCTAGGCGCAAATATTTGTGTGAGAGCTAATTCAATCAAGAAACACTGCATGTTGGTGAAGCGCATATTGAAGAAGAATCAGCCGAGTGGTTCTTGTGGGAGAACAACTCCATTTGGCTCACTAACTTCACACACCATCAGGCTTCCAAGTAGCTCTCAAGAAAACTCAGTTTTCACACTCTCGGCTTAATGCCCTTTGAGTGCCTAGGACTGAAATGAAGCTTGGTGAGCTTCCCACACAAACCAATGCTCCACATGCGGGTTTCACATGCCACCAACTCCACATTCACAGACAACTTCCTAGCCAAAGCCGTTTTCAGATAGCCCTCAATACAAAGGCTCTAGGCGCAAATATTGGTGTGAGAGCTAATTCAATCAAGGAAACACTGCATGTTGGTGAAGCGCATATTGAAGAAGAATCAGCCGAGTGGTTCTTGTGGGAGAACAACTCCATTTGGCTCACTAACTTCACACACCATCAGGCTTCCATGCAGCTCTCAAGAAAACTCAGTTTTCACACTCTCGGCTTAATGCCCTTTGAGTGCCTAGGACTGAAATGAAGCTTGGTGAGCTTCCCACACAAACCAATGCTCCACATGCGGGTTTCACATGCCACCAAATCCACATTCACAGACAACTTCAGCGCCAAAGCCGTTTTCAGATAGCCCTCAATACAAAGGCTCTAGGCGCAAATATTGGTGTGAGAGCTAATTCAATCAAGGAAACACTGCATGTTGGTGAAGCGCATATTGAAGAAGAATCAGCCGAGTGGTTCTTGTGGGAGAACAACTCCATTTGGCTCACTAACTTCACACACCATCAGGCTTCCAAACAGCTCTCAAGGAAACTCAGTTTTCACACTCTAGGCTTAATGCCCGTTGAGTGCATTATCTGGGAATGAACCTGGTAGAGCATCCCACACAAACCAATGCTCCACATGCGGGTTTCACATGCCACCAACTACACATTCACAGACAACTTGCTAGCCAAATCCGTTTTCAGATAGCCCTCAATACAAAGGCTCTAGGCGCAAATATTGGTGTGAGAGCTAATTCAATCAAGGAAACACTGCATGTTGGTGAAGTGCATATTGAAGAAGAATCAGCCGAGTGGTTCTTGAGAAAGAACAACTCCATTTGGCTCACTAACTTCACCCACGATCAGGTTTCCATGCAGCTCTCAAGGAAACTCAGTTTTCACACTCTAGGCTTAATGCCCTTTGAGTGCCTAGGACTGAAATGAAGCTTGCCGAGCTTCCCACACAAACCAATGCTCCACATGCGGGTTTCACATGCCACCAAATCCACATTCACAGACAACTTCAGCGCCAAAGCCGTTTTCACATAGCCCTTAATACAAAGGCTCTAGGCGCAAATATTGGTGTGACAGCTAATTCAATCAAGGAAACACTGCATGTGGGTGAAGCGCATATTGAAGAAGAATCAGCCGAGTGGTTCTTGTGGGAGAACAACTCCATTTGGCTCTCTAACTTCACACACCATCAGGCTTCCAAGCAGCTCTCAAGGAAACTCAGTTTTAACACTCTAGGCTTAATGCCCTTTGAGTGCCTAGGACTGAAATGAGGCTTGGTGAGCTTCCCACACAAACCAATGCTCCACATGCGGGTTTCACATGCCACCAACGCCACGTTCACAGACAACTTGCTAGCCAAAGCCGTTTTCAGATAGCCCTCAATACAAAGGCTCTAGGCGCAAATATTGGTGTGACAGCTAACTCAATCAAGGAAACACTGCATGTTGGTGAAGCGCATATTGAAGAAGAATCAGCCGAGTGGTTCTTGTGGAAGAACAACTCCATTTGGCTCTCTAACTTCAACACCATCAGGCTTCCAAGCAGCTCTCAAGGAAACTCAGTTTTCACACTCTAGGCTTAATGCCCTTTGAGTGCATTATCTGGGAATGAACCTGGTAGAGCATCCCACACAAACCAATGCTCCACATGCGGGTTTCACATGCCACCAACTCCACATTCACAGACAACTTCAGCGCCAAAATCCATTTTCAGATAGCCCTCAATACAAAGGCTCTAGGCGCAAATATTGGTGTGAGAGCTAATTCAATCAAGGAAACATTGCATGTTGGTGAAGCGCATATTGAAGAAGAATCAGCCGAGTGGTTCTTGTGGGAAACCAACTCCATTTGGCTCACTAACTTCACACACCATCAGGCTTCCATTTAACTCTCAAGGAAACTCAGTTTTCACACTCTAGGCTTAATGCCCTTTGAGTGCCTAGGACTGAAATGAAGCTTGGTGAGCTTCCACACAAACCAATGCTCCACATGCGGGTTTCACATGCCACCAACTCCACATTCACAGACAACTTGCTAGTCAAAGCCGTTTTCAGATAGCCCTCAATACAAAGGCTCTAGGCGCAAATATTGGTGTGAGAGCTAATTCAATCAAGGAAACACTGCATGTTGGTGAAGCGCATATTGAAGAAGAATCAGCCGAGTGGTTCTTGAGAAAAAACAACTCCATTTGGCTCACTAACTTCACACACCATCAGGCTTCCAAGCAACTCTCAAGGAAACTCAGTTTTCACACTCTAGGCTTAATGCCCTTTGAGTGCATTATCTAGGAATGAACCTGGTAGAGCATCCCACACAAACCAATGCTCCACATGCGGGTTTCACATGCCACCAACTCCACATTCACAGACGACTTCAGCGCCAAAGCCGTTTTCAGATAGCCCTCAATACAAAGGCTCTAGGTGCAAATATTGGTGTGAGAGCTAATTCAATCAAGGAAACACTGCATGTTGGTGAAGCGCATATTGAAGAAGAATCAGCCGAGTGGTTCTTGTGGGAGAACAACTCCATTTGGCTCACTAACTTCACCCACCGTCAGGCTTCGAAGCAGCTCTCAAGGAAACTCAGTTTTCACACTCTAGGCTTAATGCCCTTTGAGTGCCTAGGACTGAAATGAAGCTTGGTGAGCTTCCCACACAAACCAATGCTCCACATGCGGGTTTCACATGTCACCAACTCCACAATCACTGACAACTTGCTAGCCAAAGCCGTTTTCAGATAGCCCTCAATACAAAGGCTCTAGGCGCAAATATTGGTGTGACAGCTAATTCAATCAAGGAAACACTGCATGTTGGTGAAGCGCATATTGAAGAAGAATCAGCCGAGTGGTTCTTGTGGGAGAACAACTCCATTTGGCTCACTAACTTCACACACCATCAGGCTTCCAAGCAGCTCTCAAGGAAACTCAGTTTTCACACTCGAGGCTTAATGCCCTTTGAGTGCATTGTGTAGGAATGAACCTGGTAGAGCATCCCACACAAACCAATGCTCCACATGCGGGCTTCACATGCCACCAACTCCACATTCACAGACAACTTCAGCGCCAAAGCCGTTTTTAGATAGCCCTCAATGCAAAGGCTGTAGGAGCAAATATTGGTGTGAGAGCTAATTCAATCAAGGAAACACTGCATGTTGGTGAAGCGCATATTGAAGAAGAATCAGCCGAGTGGTTCTTGTGGGAGAACAACTCCATTTGGCTCTCTAACATCACACACCATCAGGCTTCCAAGCAGCTCTCAAGGAAACTCAGTTTTCACACTCTAGGCTTAATGCCCTTTGAGTGCCTAGGACTGAAATGAAGCTTGGTGAGCTTCCCACACAAACCAATGCTCCACATGCGGGTTTCACATGCCACCAACTCCACGTTCACAGACAACTTGCTAGCCAAAGCCGTTTTCAGATAGCCCTCAATGCAAAGGCTCTAGGCGCAAATATTGGTGTGAGAGCTAATTCAATCAAGGAAACACTGCATGTTGGTGAAGAGCATATTGAAGAAGAATCAGCCGAGTGGTCTTGAGGGAGAACAACTCCATTTGGCTCACTAACTTCACACACCATCAGGCTTCCAAGCAGCTCTCAAGGAAACTCAGTTTTCACACTCTCGGCTTAATGCCCTTTGAGTGCATTATCTGGGAATGAACCTGGTAGAGCATCCCACACAAACCAATGCTCCACATGCGGGTTTCACATGCCACCAACTACACATTCACAGACAACTTCAGTGCCAAAGCCGTTTTCAGATAGCCCTCAATACAAAGGCTCTAGGCGCAAATATTGGTGTGAGAGCTAATTCAATCAAGGAAACACTGCATGTTGATGAAGCGCATATTGAAGAAGAATCAGCCGAGTGGTTCTTGTGGGAGAACAACTCCATTTGGCTCAATGACTTCACAAACCATCAGGCTTCCATGCTCTCAAAGAAACTCAATTTTCACACTCTAGGCTTAATGCCCTTTGAGTGCCTAGGACTAAATGAATGTTGGTGAGCTTCCCACACAAACCAAGGCTCCACATGCGGGTTTCACATGCCACCAACTCCACATTCACAGACAACTTCAGCTCCAAAGCCGTTTTCATATAGCCCTCAATACAAAGGCTCTAGACACAAATATTGGTGTGAGAGCCAATTCAATCAAGGAAACAGTGTATGTTGGTGAAGCGCATATTGAAGAAGAATCTGCCGAGTGGTTCTTGTGGGAGAACAACTCCATTTGGCCCACTAACGTCACACACCATCAGGCTTCCAAGCAGGTCTCAAGGAAACTCAGTTTTCACACTCTAGGCTTAATGCCCTTTGAGTGCCTAGGACTGAAATGAAGCTTGGTGAGCTTCCTACACAAACCAAAGCTCCACATGCGGGTTTCACATGCCACCAACTCCACATTCACAGACAACTTCCTAGCCAAAGCCGTTTTCAGATAGCCCTCAATACAAAGGCTCTAGGCCCAAATATTGGTGTGAGAGCTAATTCAATCAAGGAAACACTGTATGTTGGTGAAGCGCATATTGAAGAAGAATCAGCCGAGTGGTTCTTGTGGGAGAACAACTCCATTTGGCTCACTAACTTCACCCACCGTCAGGCTTCGAAGCAGCTCTCAAGGAAACTCAGCTTTCACACTCTAGGCTTAATGCCCTTTGAGTGCATTATCTAGGAATGAACTTGGTAGAGCATCCCACACAAACCAAAGCTCCACATGCGGGTTTCACATGCCACCAACTCCACATTCACGGACAACTTCCTAGCCCAAGCCGTTTTCAGATAGCCCTCAATACAAAGGCTCTAGGCCCAAATATTGGTGTGAGAGCTAATTCAATCAAGGAAACACTGCATCTTGGTGAAGCGCATATTGAAGAAGAATCAGCCGAGTGGTTCTTGTGGGAGAACAACTCCATTTGGCCCACTAACTGCACACACCATCAGGCTTCCATGCAGGTCTCAAGGAAACTCAGTTTTCACACTCTAGGCTTAATGCCCTTTGAGTGCCTAGGACTGAAATGAAGCTTGGTGAGCTTCCCACACAAAGCAATGCTGCACATGCGGGTTTCACATGCCACCTACTCCACATTCACATCAAATTCCTAGCCAAAGCCGTTTTCAGATAGCCCTCAATGCAAAGGCTCTAGGCGCAAGTATTGGTGTGAGAGCTAATTCAATCAAGGAAACACTGCATGTTGGTGAAGCACATATTGAAGAAGAATCAGCCGAGTGGTTCTTGTGGGAGAACAACTCCATTTTCCTCACTAACTTCACACACCATCAGGCTTCCAAGCAGCTCTCAAGGAAACTCAGTTTTCACACTCTAGGCTTAATGCCCTTTGAGTGCATTATCTAGGAATGAACTTGGTAGAGCATCCCACACAAACCAATGCTCCACATGCGGGTTTCACATTCCACCAACTCCACATTCACAGACAACTTCAGTGCCAAAGCCGTTTTCAGATAGCCCTCAATACAAAGTCTCTAGGCGCAAATATTGGTGTGAGAGCTAATTCAATGAAGGAAACACTGCACGTTGGTGAAGCACATATTGAAGAAGAATCAGCCGAGTGGTTCTTGTGGGAGAACAACTCCATTTGGCTCACTAACTTCACACACCATCAGGCTTCCAAGCAGCTCTCAAGGAATCTCAGTTTTCACACTCTAGGCTTAATGCCCTTTGAGTGCGTAATCTAGGACTGAAATTAAGCTTGGTGAGCTTCCCACACAAACCAAGGCTCCACATGCGGGTTTCACATGCCACCAACTCCACATTCACAGACAACTTCCTAGCCAAAGCCGTTTTCAGATAGAAATCAATAAAAAGGCTCTAGGCACAAATATTGGTGTGAGAGCTAATTCAATCAAGGAAACACTGCATGTTGGCGAAGCGCATATTGAAGAAGAATCAGCCGAGTGGTTCTTGTGGAGAACAACTCCATTTGGCTCACTAACTTCACACACCATCAGGCTTCTAAACAGATCTCAAGCAAACTCAATTTTCACACTCTAGGCGTAATGCCCTTTGAATGCATGATCTATTACTGAAATGAATCTTGGTGACCTTCCCTCACAAACCAAGGCTCCACATGCGGGTTTCACATGCCGCCAACTCCACATTCACAGACAACTTCAGTGCCAAAGCCGTTTTCAGATAGCCCTCAATACAAAGTCTCTAGGCGCAAATATTGGTGTGAGAGCTAATTCAATGAAGGAAACACTGCACGTTGGTGAAGCACATATTGAAGAAGAATCAGCCGAGTGGTTCTTGTGGGAGAACAACTCCATTTGGCTCACTAACTTCACACACCATCAGGCTTCCAAGCAGGTCTCAAGGAAACTCAGCTTTCACACTCTAGGCATAATGCCCTTTGATTGCCTAGGACTGAAATGAAGCTTGGTGAGCTTCCCACACAAACCAAGCCTCCACATGCGGGTTTCACATGCCACCAACTCAACATTCACAGACAACTTCCTAGCCAAAGCCGTTTTCAGATAGCCCTCAATACAAAGCCTCTAGGCGCAAATATTGGTATGAGAGCTAATTCAATCAAGGAAACACTGCATGTTGGTGAAGCGCATATTGAAGAAGAATCAGCCGAGTGGTTCTTGTGGGAGAACAACTCCATTTGGCTAACTAACATCACACACCATCAGGCTTCCAAGCAGCTCTCAAGGAAACTCAGCTTTCACACTCTAGGCGTAATGCCCTTTGAGTGCATTATCTAGGAATGAACTTGGTAGAGCATCCCACACAAACCAAGGCTCCACATTTGGGGTTCACATGCCACCAACTCCACATTCACAGACCACTTCAGCACCAAAGCCGTTTTCAGATAGCCCTCAATGCAAAGGCTCTAGGCGCAAATATTGGTGTGAGAGCTAATTCAATGAAGGAAACACTGCATGTTGGTGAAGCGCATATTGAAGAAGAATCAGCCGAGTGGTTCTTGTGGGAGAAGAACTCCATTTGGCCCACTAACTTCACACACCATCAGGCTTCCAAGCAGGTCTCAAGGAAACTCAGTTTTCACACTCTAGGCCTAATGCCCTTTGAATGCATTATCTATTACTGAAATGAAGCTTGGTGACCTTCCCTCACAAACCAAAGCTCCACATGCGGGTTTCACATGCCACCAACTCCACATTCACAGACAACTTCCTAGCCAAAGCCGTTTTCAGATAGCCCTCAATACAAAGGCTCTAGGCGCAAATATTGGTGTGAGAGCTAATTCAATCAAGGAAACACTGCATGTTGGTGAAGCGCATATTGAAGAAGAATCAGCCGAGTGGTTCTTGTGGGAGAACAACTCCATTTGGCCCACTAACTGCACACACCATCAGGCTTGCATGCTCTCAAGGAAACTCAATTTTCACACTCTAGGCTTAATGCCCTTTGAGTGCCTAGGACTGAAATGAAGCTTGGTGAGCTTCCCACACAAACCAAGGCTCCACATGCGGGTTTCACATGCCACCAACTCCACATTCACAGACAACTTCCTAGCCAAAGCCGTTTTCAGATAGCCCTCAATACAAAGTCTCTAGGCACAAATATTTGTGTGACAGCTAATTCAATCAAGGAAACACTGCATGTTGGTGAAGCGCATATTGAAGAAGAATCTGCCGAGTGGTTCTTGTGGGAGAACAACTCCATTTGGCCCACTAACTTCACACACCATCAGGCTTCCAAGCAGCTCTCAAGGAAACTCAGTTTTCACATTCTAGGCTTAATGCCCTTTGAGTGCCTAGGACTGAAATGAAGCTTGGTGAGCTTCCTACACAAACCAAAGCTCCACATGCGGGTTTCACATGCCACCAACTCCACATTTACAGACAACTTCCTAGCCAAAGCCGTTTTCAGATAGCCCTCAATACAAAGGCTCTAGGCCCAAATATTGGTGTGAGAGCTAATTCAATCAAGGAAACACTGCATGTTGGTGAAGCGCATATTGAAGAAGAATCAGCCGAGTGGTTCTTGTGGGAGAACAACTCCATTTGGCTCACTAACTTCACACACCATCAGGCTCCAAGCAGCCCTCAAGGAAACTCAGCTTTCACACTCTAGGCTTAATGCCCTTTGAGTGCATTATCTAGGAATGAACTTGGTAGAGCATCCCACACAAACCAAAGCTCCACATGCGGGTTTCACATGCCACCAACTCCACATTCACAGACAACTTCCTAGCCCAAGCCGTTTTCAGATAGCCCTCAATACAAAGGCTCTAGGCCAAAATATTGGTGTGAGAGCTAATTCAATCAAGGAAACACTGCATCTTGGTGAAGCGCATATTGAAGAAGAATCAGCCGAGTGGTTCTTGTGGGAGAACAACTCCATTTGGCCCACTAACTGCACACACCATCAGGCTTCCATGCAGGTCTCAAGGAAACTCAGTTTTCACACTCTAGGCTTAATGCCCTTTGAGTGCGTAATCTAGGACTGAAATGAAGCTTGGTGAGCTTCCCTCACAAACCAAGGCTCCACATGCGGGTTTCACATGCCAGCAACTCCACATTCACAGACAACTTCCTAGCCAAAGCCGTTTTCAGATAGAAATCAATAAAAAGGCTCTAGGCACAAATATTGGTGTGAGAGCTAATTCAATCAAGGAAACACTGCATGTTGGCGAAGCGCATATTGAAGAAGAATCAGCCGAGTAGTTCTTGTGGAGAACAACTCCATTTGGCTCACTAACTTCACACACCATCAGGCTTCTAAACAGATCTCAAGCAAACTCAATTTTCACACTCTAGGCGTAATGCCCTTTGAATGCATTATCTATTACTGAAATGAATCTTGGTGACCTTCCCTCACAAACCAAGGCTCCACATGCGGGTTTCACATGCCGCCAACTCCACATTCACAGACAACTTCAGTGCCAAAGCCGTTTTCAGATAGCCCTCAATACAAAGTCTCTAGGCGCAAATATTGGTGTGAGAGCTAATTCAATGAAGGAAACACTGCACGTTGGTGAAGCACATATTGAAGAAGAATCAGCCGAGTGGTTCTTGTGGGAGAACAACTCCATTTGGCTCACTAACTTCACACACCATCAGGCTTCCAAGCAGGTCTCAAGGAAACTCAGCTTTCACACTCTAGGCATAATGCCCTTTGATTGCCTAGGACTGAAATGAAGCTTGGTGAGCTTCCCACACAAACCAAGCCTCCACATGCGGGTTTCACATGCCACCAACTCAACATTCACAGACAACTTCCTAGCCAAAGCCGTTTTCAGATAGCCCTCAATACAAAGCCTCTAGGCGCAAATATTGGTATGAGAGCTAATTCAATCAAGGAAACACTGCATGTTGGTGAAGCGCATATTGAAGAAGAATCAGCCGAGTGGTTCTTGTGGGAGAACAACTCCATTTGGCTAACTAACATCACACACCATCAGGCTTCCAAGCAGCTCTCAAGGAAACTCAGCTTTCACACTCTAGGCTTAATGCCCTTTGAGTGCATTATCTAGGAATGAACTTGGTAGAGCATCCCACACAAACCAATGCTCCACATGCGGGTTTCACATGCCACCAACTCCACATTCACAGACAACTTCCTAGCCCAAGCCGTTTTCAGATAGCCCTCAATACAAAGGCTCTAGGCCCAAATATTGGTGTGAGAGCTAATTCAATCAAGGAAACACTGCATCTTGGTGAAGCGCATATTGAAGAAGAATCAGCCGAGTGGTTCTTGTGGGAGAACAACTCCATTTGGCCCACTAACTGCACACACCATCAGGCTTCCATGCAGGTCTCAAGGAAACTCAGTTTTCACACTCTAGGCTTAATGCCCTTTGAGTGCCTAGGACTGAAATGAAGCTTGGTGAGCTTCCCACACAACGCAATGCTGCACATGCGGGTTTCACATGCCACCTACTCCACATTCACATCAAATTCCTAGCCAAAGCCGTTTTCAGATAGCCCTCAATGCAAAGGCTCTAGGCGCAAGTATTGGTGTGAGAGCTAATTCAATCAAGGAAACACTGCATGTTGGTGAAGCACATATTGAAGAAGAATCAGCCGAGTGGTTCTTGTGGGAGAACAACTCCATTTTCCTCACTAACTTCACACACCATCAGGCTTCCAAGCAGCTCTCAAGGAAACTCAGTTTTCACACTCTAGGCTTAATGCCCTTTGAGTGCATTATCTAGGAATGAACTTGGTAGAGCATCCCACACAAACCAAGGCTCCACATGCGGGTTTCACATTCCACCAACTCCACATTCACAGGCAACTTCCTAGCCAAAGCCGTTTTCAGATAGCCCTCAATACAAAGGCTCTAGGCCCAAATATTGGTTTGAGAGCTAATTCAATCAAGCAACACTGCACGTTGGTGAAGCACATATTGAAGAAGAATCAGCCAAGTGGTTCTTGTGGGAGAACAACTCCATTTGGCTCACTAACTTCACACACCATCAGGCTTCCAAGCAGCTCTCAAGGAAACTCAGTTTTAACACTCTAGGCTTAATGCCCTTTGAGTGCGTAATCTAGGACTGAAATTAAGCTTGGTGAGCTTCCCACACAAACCAAGGCTCCACATGCGGGTTTCACATGCCAGCAACTCCACATTCACAGACAACTTCCTAGCCAAAGCCGTTTTCAGATAGAAATCAATAAAAAGGCTCTAGGCACAAATATTGGTGTGAGAGCTAATTCAATCAAGGAAACACTGCATGTTGGCGAAGCGCATATTGAAGAAGAATCAGCCGAGTGGTTCTTGTGGAGAACAACTCCATTTGGCTCACTAACTTCACACACCATCAGGCTTCTAAACAGATCTCAAGCAAACTCAATTTTCACACTCTAGGCTTAATGCCCTTTGAATGCATTATCTATTACTGAAATGAATCTTGGTGACCTTCCCTCACAAACCAAGGCTCCACATGCGGGTTTCACATGCCGCCAACTCCACATTCACAGACAACTTCAGTGCCAAAGCCGTTTTCAGATAGCCCTCAATACAAAGGCGCTAGGCTCAAATATTGGTGTGAGAGCTAATTCAATGAAGGAAACACTGCACGTTGGTGAAGCACATATTGAAGAAGAATCAGCCGAGTGGTTCTTGTGGGAGAACAACTCCATTTGGCTCACTAACTTCACACACCATCAGGCTTCCAAGCAGGTCTCAAGGAAACTCAGCTTTCACACTCTAGGCATAATGCCCTTTGATTGCCTAGGACTGAAATGAAGCTTGGTGAGCTTCCCACACAAACCAAGCCTCCACATGCGGGTTTCACATGCCACCAACTCAACATTCACAGACAACTTCCTAGCCAAAGCCGTTTTCAGATAGCCCTCAATACAAAGCCTCTAGGCGCAAATATTGGTATGAGAGCTAATTCAATCAAGGAAACACTGCATGTTGGTGAAGCGCATATTGAAGAAGAATCAGCCGAGTGGTTCTTGTGGGAGAACAACTCCATTTGGCTAACTAACATCACACACCATCAGGCTTCCAAGCAGCTCTCAAGGAAACTCAGCTTTCACACTCTAGGCGTAATGCCCCTTGAGTGCATTATCTAGGAATGAACTTGGTAGAGCATCCCACACAAACCAAGGCTCCACATTTGGGGTTCACATGCCACCAACTCCACATTCACAGACCACTTCAGCGCCAAAGCCGTTTTCAGATAGCCCTCAATGCAAAGGCTCTAGGCGCAAATATTGGTGTGAGAGCTAATTCAATGAAGGAAACACTGCATGTTGGTGAAGCGCATATTGAAGAAGAATCAGCCGAGTGGTTCTTGTGGGAGAAGAACTCCATTTGGCCCACTAACTTCACACACCATCAGGCTTCCAAGCAGGTCTCAAGGAAACTCAATTTTCACACTCTAGGCCTAATGCCCTTTGAATGCATTATCTATTACTGAAATGAAGCTTGGTGACCTTCCCTCACAAACCAAAGCTCCACATGCGGGTTTCACATGCCACCAACTCCACATTCACAGACAACTTCAGCGCCAAAGCCGTTTTCAGATAGCCCTCAATACAAAGGCTCTAGGCGCAAATATTGGTGTGAGAGCTAATTCAATCAAGGAAACACTGCATGTTGGTGAAGCGCATATTGAAGAAGAATCAGCCGAGTGGTTCTTGTGGGAGAACAACTCCATTTGGCCCACTAACTGCACACACCATCAGGCTTGCATGCTCTCAAGGAAACTCAATTTTCACACTCTAGGCTTAATGCCCTTTGAGTGCCTAGGACTGAAATGAAGCTTGGTGAGCTTCCCACACAAACCAAGGCTCCACATGCGGGTTTCACATGCCACCAACTCCACATTCACAGACAACTTCCTAGCCAAAGCCGTTTTCAGATAGCCCTCAATACAAAGGCTCTAGGCACAAATATTTGTGTGACAGCTAATTCAATCAAGGAAACACTGCATGTTGGTGAAGCGCATATTGAAGAAGAATCAGCCGAGTGGTCCTTGTGGGAGAACAACTCCATTTGGCTCACTAACTTCACACACCATCAGGCTTCCATCAGGTCTCAAGGAAACTCAGTTTTCACACTCTAGGCATAATGCCCTTTGAGTGCATCATCTAGGAATGAACTTGGTAGAGCATCCCACACCAACCAATGCTCTACATGCGGGTTTCACATGCCACCAACTCCACATTCACAGACAACTTCCTAGCCCAAGACATTTTAGATAGCCCTCAATACAAAGGCTCTAGGCCCAAAAATTGGTGTGAGAGCTAATTCAATCAAGCAACAATGCACTTTGGTGAAGCGCATATTGAAGAAGAATGAGCCGAGTGGTTCTTGTGGGAGAACAACTCCATTTGGCTCACTAACTTCACACACCATCAGGCTTCCAAGCAGCTCTCAAGGAAACTCAGTTTTCACACTCTAGGCTTAATGCCCTTTGAGTGCCCAGGAATGAAATGAAACTTGGTTAGCTTCCAACACAAATCAAGGCTGCACATGCGGGTTTCACATGCCACCAACTCCACATTCACAGACAACTTCAGCTCCAAAGCCGTTTTCAGATAGCCCTCAATACAAAGGCTCTAGGCACAAATATTGGTGTGATAGCTAATTCAATCAAGGAAACACTGCATGTTGGTGAAGCGCATATTGAAGAAGAATCAGCTGAGTGGTTCTTGTGGGAGAACAACTCCATTTGGCCCACTAACTTCACACACCATCAGGCTTCCATGCTCTCAAGGAAACTCAATTTTCACACTCTAGGCTTAATGCCCTTTGAGTGCCTAGGACTGAAATGAAGCTTGGTGAGTTTCCCACACAAACCAAGGCTCCACATGCGGGTTTCACATACCACCAACTCCACATTCACGGACAACTTCAGCGCCAAAGCCGTTTTCAGATAGCCCTCAATACAAAGGCTCTAGGCGCAAATATTGGTGTGAGAGTTAATTCAATCAAGGAAACACTGCATGTTGGTGAAGCACATATTGAAGAAGAATCAGCCGAGTGGTTCCTGTGGGAGAACAACTGCATTTGGCTCACTAACTTCACACACCATTAGGCTTCCAAGCAGATCTCAAGCAAACTCAATTTTCACACTCTAGGCGTAATGCCCTTTGAATGCATTATCTATTACTGAAATGAAGCTTGGTGACCTTCCCTCACAAACCAATGCTCCACATGCGGGTTTCACATGCCACCAACTCCACATTCACAGACAACTTCATAGCAAAAGCCGTTTTCAGATAGCCCTCAATACAAAGGCTCTAGGCGCATATATTGATGTGAGAGCTGATTCAATCAAGGAAACACTGCATGTTGGGGAAGCGCATATTGAAGAAGAATCAGCCGAGTGGTTCTTGTGGGAGAACAACTCCATTTTCCTCACTAACTTCACCCACCATCAGGCTTCCATGCAGCTCTCAAGGAAACTCAGTTTTCACACTCTAGGCTTAATGCCATTTGAGTGCATTATCTAGGAATGAACTTGGTAGAACATCCCACACAAACCAATGCTCCACATGCGGGTTTCACATGCCAGCAACTCCACATTCACAGGCAACTTCAGTGCCAAAGCCGTTTTCAGATAGCCCTCAATACAAAGGCTCTAGGCACAAATATTGATGTGACAGCTAATTCAATCAAGGAAACACTGCATGTTGGTGAAGCGCATATTGAAGAAGAATCAGCCGAGTGGTTCTTGTGGGAGAACAACTCCATTTGGCTCACTAACTTCACACACCATCAGGCTTCCAAGCAGCTCTCAAGCAAACTCAATTTTCACACTCTAGGCCTAATGCCCTTTGAATGCATTATCTATTATTGAAATGAATCTTGGTGACCTTCCCTCACAAGCCAAGGCTCCTCATGCGGGTTTCACATGCCACCAACTCCACATTCACAGACAACTTCAGTGCCAAAGCCGTTTTCAGAGAGCCCTCAATACAAATGCTATCGGCGCAAATATTGGTGTGAGAGCTAATTCAATCAAGCAACACTGCACGTTGGTGAAGCACATATTGAAGAAGAATCAGCCGAGTGGTTCTTGTGGGAGAACAACTCCATTTAGCTAACTAACATCACACACCATCAGGCTTCCAAGCAGCTCTCAGGGAAATTCAGTTTTCACACTCTAGGCTTAATGCCCTTTGAGTGCCTAGGACTGAAATGAATCTTGGTGAGCTTCCCACACAAATCAAGGCTCCACATGCGGGTTTCACATGCCACCAACTCCACATTCACAGACAACTTCAGCGCCAAAGCCGTTTTCAGATAGCCCTCAATACAAAGGCTCTAGGCGCAAATATTGGTGTGAGAGCTAATTCAAGTAAGGAAACACTGCATGTTGGCGAAGCGCATATTGAAGAAGAATCAGCCGAGTGGTTCTTGTGGGAGAACAACTCCATTTGGCTCACTAACTTCACACACCATCAGGCTTCCATGCTCTCAATGAAACTCAATTTTTACACTCTACGCTTAATGCCCTTTGAGTGCCTAGGACTAAAATGAAGGTTGGTGAGCTTCCCACACAAACCAATGCTCCACATGCGGGTTTCACATGCCACCAACTCCACATTCACAGACAACTTCAGTGCCAAAGCCGTTTTCAGATAGCCCTCAATACAAAGGCTCTAGGCGCAAATATTGGTGTGAGAGCTAATTCAATCAAGGAAACACTGCATGTTGGTGAAGCGCATATTGAAGAAGAATCTGCCGAGTGGTTCTTGTGGGAGAACAACTCCATTTGGCCCACTAACTTCACACACCATCAGGCTTCCAAGCAGCTCTCAAGGAAACTCAGTTTTCACATTCTAGGCTTAATGCCCTTTGAGTGCCTAGGACTGAAATGAAGCTTGGTGAGCTTCCTACACAAACCAAAGCTCCACATGCGGGTTTCACATGCCACCAACTCCACATTTACAGACAACTTCCTAGCCAAAGCCGTTTTCAGATAGCCCTCAATACAAAGGCTCTAGGCCCAAATATTGGTGTGAGAGCTAATTCAATCAAGGAAACACTGCATGTTGGTGAAGCGCATATTGAAGAAGAATCAGCCGAGTGGTTCTTGTGGGAGAACAACTCCATTTGGCTCACTAACTTCACACACCATCAGGCTCCAAGCAGCCCTCAAGGAAACTCAGCTTTCACACTCTAGGCTTAATGCCCTTTGAGTGCATTATCTAGGAATGAACTTGGTAGAGCATCCCACACAAACCAAAGCTCCACATGCGGGTTTCACATGCCACCAACTCCACATTCACAGACAACTTCCTAGCCCAAGCCGTTTTCAGATAGCCCTCAATACAAAGGCTCTAGGCCAAAATATTGGTGTGAGAGCTAATTCAATCAAGGAAACACTGCATCTTGGTGAAGCGCATATTGAAGAAGAATCAGCCGAGTGGTTCTTGTGGGAGAACAACTCCATTTGGCCCACTAACTGCACACACCATCAGGCTTCCATGCAGGTCTCAAGGAAACTCAGTTTTCACACTCTAGGCTTAATGCCCTTTGAGTGCCTAGGACTGAAATGAAGCTTGGTGAGCTTCCCACACAAAGCAATGCTGCACATGCGGGTTTCACATGCCACCTACTCCACATTCACATCAAATTCCTAGCCAAAGCCGTTTTCAGATAGCCCTCAATGCAAAGGCTCTAGGCGCAAGTATTGGTGTGAGAGCTAATTCAATCAAGGAAACACTGCATGTTGGTGAAGCACATATTGAAGAAGAATCAGCCGAGTGGTTCTTGTGGGAGAACAACTCCATTTTCCTCACTAACTTCACACACCATCAGGCTTCCAAGCAGCTCTCAAGGAAACTCAGTTTTCACACTCTAGGCTTAATGCCCTTTGAGTGCATTATCTAGGAATGAACTTGGTAGAGCATCCCACACAAACCAATGCTCCACATGCGGGTTTCACATTCCACCAACTCCACATTCACAGGCAACTTCCTAGCCAAAGCCGTTTTCAGATAGCCCTCAATACAAAGGCTCTAGGCCCAAATATTGGTTTGAGAGCTAATTCAATCAAGCAACACTGCACGTTGGTGAAGCACATATTGAAGAAGAATCAGCCGAGTGGTTCTTGTGGGAGAACAACTCCATTTGGCTCACTAACTTCACACACCATCAGGCTTCCAAGCAGCTCTCAAGGAAACTCAGTTTTAACACTCTAGGCTTAATGCCCTTTGAGTGCGTAATCTAGGACTGAAATGAAGCTTGGTGAGCTTCCCTCACAAACCAAGGCTCCACATGCGGGTTTCACATGCCAGCAACTCCACATTCACAGACAACTTCCTAGCCAAAGCCGTTTTCAGATAGAAATCAATAAAAAGGCTCTAGGCACAAATATTGGTGTGAGAGCTAATTCAATCAAGGAAACACTGCATGTTGGCGAAGCGCATATTGAAGAAGAATCAGCCGAGTAGTTCTTGTGGAGAACAACTCCATTTGGCTCACTAACTTCACACACCATCAGGCTTCTAAACAGATCTCAAGCAAACTCAATTTTCACACTCTAGGCGTAATGCCCTTTGAATGCATTATCTATTACTGAAATGAATCTTGGTGACCTTCCCTCACAAACCAAGGCTCCACATGCGGGTTTCACATGCCGCCAACTCCACATTCACAGACAACTTCAGTGCCAAAGCCGTTTTCAGATAGCCCTCAATACAAAGTCTCTAGGCGCAAATATTGGTGTGAGAGCTAATTCAATGAAGGAAACACTGCACGTTGGTGAAGCACATATTGAAGAAGAATCAGCCGAGTGGTTCTTGTGGGAGAACAACTCCATTTGGCTCACTAACTTCACACACCATCAGGCTTCCAAGCAGGTCTCAAGGAAACTCAGCTTTCACACTCTAGGCATAATGCCCTTTGATTGCCTAGGACTGAAATGAAGCTTGGTGAGCTTCCCACACAAACCAAGCCTCCACATGCGGGTTTCACATGCCACCAACTCAACATTCACAGACAACTTCCTAGCCAAAGCCGTTTTCAGATAGCCCTCAATACAAAGCCTCTAGGCGCAAATATTGGTATGAGAGCTAATTCAATCAAGGAAACACTGCATGTTGGTGAAGCGCATATTGAAGAAGAATCAGCCGAGTGGTTCTTGTGGGAGAACAACTCCATTTGGCTAACTAACATCACACACCATCAGGCTTCCAAGCAGCTCTCAAGGAAACTCAGCTTTCACACTCTAGGCTTAATGCCCTTTGAGTGCATTATCTAGGAATGAACTTGGTAGAGCATCCCACACAAACCAATGCTCCACATGCGGGTTTCACATGCCACCAACTCCACATTCACAGACAACTTCCTAGCCCAAGCCGTTTTCAGATAGCCCTCAATACAAAGGCTCTAGGCCCAAATATTGGTGTGAGAGCTAATTCAATCAAGGAAACACTGCATCTTGGTGAAGCGCATATTGAAGAAGAATCAGCCGAGTGGTTCTTGTGGGAGAACAACTCCATTTGGCCCACTAACTGCACACACCATCAGGCTTCCATGCAGGTCTCAAGGAAACTCAGTTTTCACACTCTAGGCTTAATGCCCTTTGAGTGCCTAGGACTGAAATGAAGCTTGGTGAGCTTCCCACACAAAGCAATGCTGCACATGCGGGTTTCACATGCCACCTACTCCACATTCACATCAAATTCCTAGCCAAAGCCGTTTTCAGATAGCCCTCAATGCAAAGGCTCTAGGCGCAAGTATTGGTGTGAGAGCTAATTCAATCAAGGAAACACTGCATGTTGGTGAAGCACATATTGAAGAAGAATCAGCCGAGTGGTTCTTGTGGGAGAACAACTCCATTTTCCTCACTAACTTCACACACCATCAGGCTTCCAAGCAGCTCTCAAGGAAACTCAGTTTTCACACTCTAGGCTTAATGCCCTTTGAGTGCATTATCTAGGAATGAACTTGGTAGAGCATCCCACACAAACCAAGGCTCCACATGCGGGTTTCACATTCCACCAACTCCACATTCACAGGCAACTTCCTAGCCAAAGCCGTTTTCAGATAGCCCTCAATACAAAGGCTCTAGGCCCAAATATTGGTTTGAGAGCTAATTCAATCAAGCAACACTGCACGTTGGTGAAGCACATATTGAAGAAGAATCAGCCAAGTGGTTCTTGTGGGAGAACAACTCCATTTGGCTCACTAACTTCACACACCATCAGGCTTCCAAGCAGCTCTCAAGGAAACTCAGTTTTAACACTCTAGGCTTAATGCCCTTTGAGTGCGTAATCTAGGACTGAAATTAAGCTTGGTGAGCTTCCCACACAAACCAAGGCTCCACATGCGGGTTTCACATGCCAGCAACTCCACATTCACAGACAACTTCCTAGCCAAAGCCGTTTTCAGATAGAAATCAATAAAAAGGCTCTAGGCACAAATATTGGTGTGAGAGCTAATTCAATCAAGGAAACACTGCATGTTGGCGAAGCGCATATTGAAGAAGAATCAGCCGAGTGGTTCTTGTGGAGAACAACTCCATTTGGCTCACTAACTTCACACACCATCAGGCTTCTAAACAGATCTCAAGCAAACTCAATTTTCACACTCTAGGCTTAATGCCCTTTGAATGCATTATCTATTACTGAAATGAATCTTGGTGACCTTCCCTCACAAACCAAGGCTCCACATGCGGGTTTCACATGCCGCCAACTCCACATTCACAGACAACTTCAGTGCCAAAGCCGTTTTCAGATAGCCCTCAATACAAAGGCGCTAGGCTCAAATATTGGTGTGAGAGCTAATTCAATGAAGGAAACACTGCACGTTGGTGAAGCACATATTGAAGAAGAATCAGCCGAGTGGTTCTTGTGGGAGAACAACTCCATTTGGCTCACTAACTTCACACACCATCAGGCTTCCAAGCAGGTCTCAAGGAAACTCAGCTTTCACACTCTAGGCATAATGCCCTTTGATTGCCTAGGACTGAAATGAAGCTTGGTGAGCTTCCCACACAAACCAAGCCTCCACATGCGGGTTTCACATGCCACCAACTCAACATTCACAGACAACTTCCTAGCCAAAGCCGTTTTCAGATAGCCCTCAATACAAAGCCTCTAGGCGCAAATATTGGTATGAGAGCTAATTCAATCAAGGAAACACTGCATGTTGGTGAAGCGCATATTGAAGAAGAATCAGCCGAGTGGTTCTTGTGGGAGAACAACTCCATTTGGCTAACTAACATCACACACCATCAGGCTTCCAAGCAGCTCTCAAGGAAACTCAGCTTTCACACTCTAGGCGTAATGCCCCTTGAGTGCATTATCTAGGAATGAACTTGGTAGAGCATCCCACACAAACCAAGGCTCCACATTTGGGGTTCACATGCCACCAACTCCACATTCACAGACCACTTCAGCGCCAAAGCCGTTTTCAGATAGCCCTCAATGCAAAGGCTCTAGGCGCAAATATTGGTGTGAGAGCTAATTCAATGAAGGAAACACTGCATGTTGGTGAAGCGCATATTGAAGAAGAATCAGCCGAGTGGTTCTTGTGGGAGAAGAACTCCATTTGGCCCACTAACTTCACACACCATCAGGCTTCCAAGCAGGTCTCAAGGAAACTCAATTTTCACACTCTAGGCCTAATGCCCTTTGAATGCATTATCTATTACTGAAATGAAGCTTGGTGACCTTCCCTCACAAACCAAAGCTCCACATGCGGGTTTCACATGCCACCAACTCCACATTCACAGACAACTTCAGCGCCAAAGCCGTTTTCAGATAGCCCTCAATACAAAGGCTCTAGGCGCAAATATTGGTGTGAGAGCTAATTCAATCAAGGAAACACTGCATGTTGGTGAAGCGCATATTGAAGAAGAATCAGCCGAGTGGTTCTTGTGGGAGAACAACTCCATTTGGCCCACTAACTGCACACACCATCAGGCTTGCATGCTCTCAAGGAAACTCAATTTTCACACTCTAGGCTTAATGCCCTTTGAGTGCCTAGGACTGAAATGAAGCTTGGTGAGCTTCCCACACAAACCAAGGCTCCACATGCGGGTTTCACATGCCACCAACTCCACATTCACAGACAACTTCCTAGCCAAAGCCGTTTTCAGATAGCCCTCAATACAAAGGCTCTAGGCACAAATATTTGTGTGACAGCTAATTCAATCAAGGAAACACTGCATGTTGGTGAAGCGCATATTGAAGAAGAATCAGCCGAGTGGTCCTTGTGGGAGAACAACTCCATTTGGCTCACTAACTTCACACACCATCAGGCTTCCATCAGGTCTCAAGGAAACTCAGTTTTCACACTCTAGGCATAATGCCCTTTGAGTGCATCATCTAGGAATGAACTTGGTAGAGCATCCCACACCAACCAATGCTCTACATGCGGGTTTCACATGCCACCAACTCCACATTCACAGACAACTTCCTAGCCCAAGACATTTTAGATAGCCCTCAATACAAAGGCTCTAGGCCCAAAAATTGGTGTGAGAGCTAATTCAATCAAGCAACAATGCACTTTGGTGAAGCGCATATTGAAGAAGAATGAGCCGAGTGGTTCTTGTGGGAGAACAACTCCATTTGGCTCACTAACTTCACACACCATCAGGCTTCCAAGCAGCTCTCAAGGAAACTCAGTTTTCACACTCTAGGCTTAATGCCCTTTGAGTGCCCAGGAATGAAATGAAACTTGGTTAGCTTCCAACACAAATCAAGGCTGCACATGCGGGTTTCACATGCCACCAACTCCACATTCACAGACAACTTCAGCTCCAAAGCCGTTTTCAGATAGCCCTCAATACAAAGGCTCTAGGCACAAATATTGGTGTGATAGCTAATTCAATCAAGGAAACACTGCATGTTGGTGAAGCGCATATTGAAGAAGAATCAGCTGAGTGGTTCTTGTGGGAGAACAACTCCATTTGGCCCACTAACTTCACACACCATCAGGCTTCCATGCTCTCAAGGAAACTCAATTTTCACACTCTAGGCTTAATGCCCTTTGAGTGCCTAGGACTGAAATGAAGCTTGGTGAGTTTCCCACACAAACCAAGGCTCCACATGCGGGTTTCACATACCACCAACTCCACATTCACGGACAACTTCAGCGCCAAAGCCGTTTTCAGATAGCCCTCAATACAAAGGCTCTAGGCGCAAATATTGGTGTGAGAGTTAATTCAATCAAGGAAACACTGCATGTTGGTGAAGCACATATTGAAGAAGAATCAGCCGAGTGGTTCCTGTGGGAGAACAACTGCATTTGGCTCACTAACTTCACACACCATTAGGCTTCCAAGCAGATCTCAAGCAAACTCAATTTTCACACTCTAGGCGTAATGCCCTTTGAATGCATTATCTATTACTGAAATGAAGCTTGGTGACCTTCCCTCACAAACCAATGCTCCACATGCGGGTTTCACATGCCACCAACTCCACATTCACAGACAACTTCATAGCAAAAGCCGTTTTCAGATAGCCCTCAATACAAAGGCTCTAGGCGCATATATTGATGTGAGAGCTGATTCAATCAAGGAAACACTGCATGTTGGGGAAGCGCATATTGAAGAAGAATCAGCCGAGTGGTTCTTGTGGGAGAACAACTCCATTTTCCTCACTAACTTCACCCACCATCAGGCTTCCATGCAGCTCTCAAGGAAACTCAGTTTTCACACTCTAGGCTTAATGCCATTTGAGTGCATTATCTAGGAATGAACTTGGTAGAACATCCCACACAAACCAATGCTCCACATGCGGGTTTCACATGCCAGCAACTCCACATTCACAGGCAACTTCAGTGCCAAAGCCGTTTTCAGATAGCCCTCAATACAAAGGCTCTAGGCACAAATATTGATGTGACAGCTAATTCAATCAAGGAAACACTGCATGTTGGTGAAGCGCATATTGAAGAAGAATCAGCCGAGTGGTTCTTGTGGGAGAACAACTCCATTTGGCTCACTAACTTCACACACCATCAGGCTTCCAAGCAGCTCTCAAGCAAACTCAATTTTCACACTCTAGGCCTAATGCCCTTTGAATGCATTATCTATTATTGAAATGAATCTTGGTGACCTTCCCTCACAAGCCAAGGCTCCTCATGCGGGTTTCACATGCCACCAACTCCACATTCACAGACAACTTCAGTGCCAAAGCCGTTTTCAGAGAGCCCTCAATACAAATGCTATCGGCGCAAATATTGGTGTGAGAGCTAATTCAATCAAGCAACACTGCACGTTGGTGAAGCACATATTGAAGAAGAATCAGCCGAGTGGTTCTTGTGGGAGAACAACTCCATTTAGCTAACTAACATCACACACCATCAGGCTTCCAAGCAGCTCTCAGGGAAATTCAGTTTTCACACTCTAGGCTTAATGCCCTTTGAGTGCCTAGGACTGAAATGAATCTTGGTGAGCTTCCCACACAAATCAAGGCTCCACATGCGGGTTTCACATGCCACCAACTCCACATTCACAGACAACTTCAGCGCCAAAGCCGTTTTCAGATAGCCCTCAATACAAAGGCTCTAGGCGCAAATATTGGTGTGAGAGCTAATTCAAGTAAGGAAACACTGCATGTTGGCGAAGCGCATATTGAAGAAGAATCAGCCGAGTGGTTCTTGTGGGAGAACAACTCCATTTGGCTCACTAACTTCACACACCATCAGGCTTCCATGCTCTCAATGAAACTCAATTTTTACACTCTACGCTTAATGCCCTTTGAGTGCCTAGGACTAAAATGAAGGTTGGTGAGCTTCCCACACAAACCAATGCTCCACATGCGGGTTTCACATGCCACCAACTCCACATTCACAGACAACTTCCTAGCCCCAACGCCGTTTTCAGACACCCCTCAACACAAAGGCTCTAGACGCAAATATCGGTGTGAGAGCTAATTCAATCAAGCAACACTGCATGTTGGTGAAGCGCATATTGAAGAAGAATCAGCCGAGTGGTTCTTGTGGGAGCACAACTCCATTTGGTTAATTAACATCACACACCATCAGGCTTCCAAGCAGCTCTCAAGGAAATCAGTTTTCACACTCTAGGCTTAATGCCCTTTGAGTGCCTAGGACTGAAATGAAGCTTGGTGAGCTTCCCACACAAACCAATGCTGCACATGCGGGTTTCACATGCCACCAACTCCACATTCACAGACAACTTCACTGCCAAAGCCGTTTTCAGATAGCCCTCAATACAAAGGCTCTAGGCGCAAATATTGATGTGAGAGCTAATTCAATCAAGGAAACACTGCATGTTGGTGAAGCGCATATTGAAGAAGAATCAGCCGAGTGGTTCTTGTGGGAGAACAACTCCATTTTCCTCACTAACTTCACACACCATCAGGCTTCCATGCAGCTCTCAAGGAAACTCAGTTTTCACACTCTAGGCTTAATGACCTTTGAGTGCATTATCTAGGAATGAACTTGGTAGAGCATCCCACACAAACCAATGCTCCACATGCGGGTTTCACATGCCACCAACTCCACAATCACAGGCAACTTCAGTGGCAAAGCCGTTTTCAGATAGCCCTCAATACAAAGGCTCTAGGCCCAAATATTGGTGTGAGAGCTAATTCAATCAAGCAGCACTGCACGTTGGTGAAGCACATATTGAAGAAGAATCAGCCGAGTGGTTCCTGTGGGAGAACAACTCCATTTGCTTCACTAACTTCAGACACCATCAGGCTTTCAAGCAGCTCTCAAGCAAACTCAATTTTCACACTCTAGGCGTGATGTTCTTTGAATGCATTATCTATTACTGAAATGAATCTTGGTGCGCTTCCCACACAAACCAAGGCTCCACATGCGGGTTTCACATGCCACCAACTCCACATTCACAGACAACTTCAGTGCCAAAGCCGTTTTCAGATAGCCCTCAATACAAATGCTCTAGGCCCAAATATTGGTGTGAGAGCTAATTCAATCAAGCAACACTGTACGATGGTGAAGCACATATTGAAGAAGAATCAGCCAAGTGGTTCTTGTGGGAGAACAACTCCATTTGGCTCACTAACTTCACACACCATCAGGCTTCCAAGCAGCTCTCAAGGAAACTCAGCTTTCACACTCTAGGCTTAATGCCCTTTGAGTGCCTAGGACTGAAATGAATCTTGGTTAGGTTCCAACACAAATCAAGGCTCCACATGCGGGTTTCACATGCCACCAACTCCACATTCACAGACAACTTCCTTGCCAAAGCCGTTTTCAGATAGCCCTCAATACAAAGGCTCTAGGCCCAAATATTGGTGTGAGAGCTAATTCAATCAAGCAACACTGCATGTTGGTGAAGCGCATATTGAAGAAGAATCAGCCGAGTGGTTCTTGTGGGAGAACAACTCCATTTGGCTCACTAACTTCACACACCATCACGCTTCCAAGCAGCTCTCAAGGAAACTCAGTTTTAACACTCTAGGCTTAATGCCCTTTGAGTGCCTAGGACTGAAATGAATCTTGGTTAGCTTCCAACACAAATCAAGGCTCCACATGCGGGTTTCACATGCCACCAACTCCACATTCACAGAAAACTTCAGCGCCAAAGCCGTTTTCAGATAGCCCTCAATACAAAGGCTCTAGGCGCAAATATTGGTGTGAGAGCTAATTCAATCAAGGAAACACTGCATGCTGGTGAAGCGCATATTGAAGAAGAATCAGCCGAGTGGTTCTTGTGGGAGAACAACTCCATTTGGCTCACTAACTTCACACACCATCAGGCTTCCATGCTCTCAATGAAACTCAATTTTTACACTCTACGCTTAATGCCCTTTGAGTGCCTAGGACTGAAATGAAGGTTGGTGAGCTTCCCACACAAACCAATGCTCCACATGCGGGTTTCACATGCCACCAACTCCACATTCACAGACAACTTCCTAGCCCCAACGCCGTTTTCAGATACCCCTCAACACAAAGTCTCTAGCCGCAAATATTGGTGTGAGAGCTAATTCAATCAAGCAACACTGCATGTTGGTGAAGCGCATATTGAAGAAGAATCAGCCGAGTGGTTCTTGTGGGAGAACAACTCCATTTGGCTCACTAACTTCACACACCATCTGGCTCCAAGCAGCTCTCAAGTAAACTCAGCTTTCACACTCTAGGCTTAATGCCCCTTGAGTGCATTATCTAGGAATGAACTTGGTAGAGCATCCCACAGAAACCAATGCTCCACATGCGGGTTTCACATGCCACCTACTCCACATTCACAGACAACTTCAGCGCCAAAGCCGCTTTCAGATAGCCCTCAATACAGAGGATCCAGGCACAAATATTGGTGTGAGAGCTAATTCAATCAAGGACACATTGTGTGTTGGTGAAGCGCATATTGAAGAAGAATCAGCCGAGTGGTTCTTGTGGGAGCACAACTCCATTTGGCTCACTAAGTTAATATACCGTCAGGCTTCCAAGCAGCTCTCAAGGAAACTCAGTTTTCACACTCTAGGCTTAATGCCCGTTGAGTGCCTAGGACTGAAATGAAGCTTGGTGAGGTTCCCACACAAACCAAGCCTCCACATGCGGGTTTCACATGCCACCAACTCCACATTCACAGACAACTTCAGCGCCAAAGCCGTTTTCAGATAGCCCTCAATACAAAGGCTCTAGGCGCAAATATTGGTGTGAGAGCTAATTCAATCAAGCAACACTGCATGTTGGTGAAGCGCATATTGAAGAAGAATCAGCCGAGTGGTTCTTGTGGGAGAACAACTCCATTTGGCTCACTAACTTCACAAACCATCAGGCTTCCAAGCAGCTCTCAAGGAAACTCAGTTTTAACACTCTAGGCTTAATGCCCTTTGAGTGCCTAAGACTGAAATGAATCTTGGTTAGCTTCCAACACAAATCAAGGCTCCACATGCGGGTTTCACATGCCACCAACTCCACATTCACAGACAACTTCCTAGCCAAAGCCGGTTTCAGATAGCCCTCAATACAAAGGCTCTAGGCGCAAATATTGGTGTGAGAGCTAATTCAAGTAAGGAAACACTGCATGTTGGCGAAGCGCATATTGAAGAAGAATCAGCCGAGTGGTTCTTGTGGGAGAACAACTCCATTTGGCTCACTAACTTCACACACCATCAGGCTCCAAGCAGCTCTCAAGGAAACTCAGCTTTCACACTCTAGGCTTAATGCCCCTTCAGTGCATTATCCAGGAATGAACTTGGTAGAGCATCCCACAGAAACCAATGCTCCACATGCGGGTTTCACATGCCACCAACTACACATTCACAGACAACTTCAGCGCCAAAGCCGCTTTCAGATAGCCCTCAATACAGAGGCTCCAGGCACAAATATTGGTGTGAGAGCTAATTCAATCAAGGACACAGTGTGTGTTGGTGAAGCGCATATTGAAGAAGAATCAGCCGAGTGGTTCTTGTGGGAGCACAACTCCATTTGGCTCACAAAGTTAATATACCATCAGGCTTCCAAGCAGATCTCAAGGAAACTGATTTTTCATGCTCTATGCCTAATGCCCTTTGAGTGCCTAGGAATTAAATGAAGCTTGGTGAGCTTCCCAAACAAACCAAGGCTCCACATGCGGGTTTCACATGCCACCAACTCCACATTCACAGACAACTTCAGTGCCAAAGCCGTTTTCAGATAGCCCTCAATACAAAGGCTCTAGGCACAAATATTGATGTGACAGCTAATTCAATCAAGGAAACACTGCATGTTGGTGAAGCACATATTGAAGAAGAATCAGCCGAGTGGTGCTTGTGGGAGAACAACTCCATTTGGCTCACTAACTTCACACACCATCAGGCTTCCAAGCAGCTCTCAAATAAACTCAATTTTCACACTCTAGGCGTAATGCCCTTTGAAAGCATTATCTATTACTGATATGAAGCTTGGTGACCTTCCCTCACAAGCCAAGGCTCCACATGCGGGTTTCACATGCCACCAACTCCACATTCACAGACAACCTCACTGCCAAAGCCGTTTTCAGATAGCCCTCAATACAAAGGCTCTAGGCGCAAATATTGGTGTGAGAGCTAATTTAATCAAGCAACACTGCACGTTGGTGAAGCACATATTGAAGAAGAATCAGCCGAGTGGTTCTTGTGGGAGCACAACTCCATTTGGTTAACTAACATCACACACCATCAGGCTTCCAAGCAGCTCTCAAGGAAATCAGTTTTCACACTCTAGGCTTAATGCCCCTTCAGTGCATTATCTAGGACTGAAATGAAGCTTGGTGAGCTTCCCACACAAACCAATGCTGCACATGCGGGTTTCACATGCCACCAACTCCACATTCACAGACAACTTCAGCTCCAAAGCCGTTTTCAGATAGCCCTCAATACAAAGGCTCTAGGCGCAAATATTGATGTGAGAGCTAATTCAATCAAGGAAACACTGCATGTTGGTGAAGCGCATATTGAAGAAGAATCAGCCGAGTGGTTCTTGTGGGAGAACAACTCCATTTTCCTCACTAACTTCACACACGATCAGGCTTCCAAGCAGCTCTCAAGGAAACTCAGTTTTCACACTCTAGGCTTAATGACCTTTGAGTGCATTATCTAGGAATGAACTTGGTAGAGCATCCCACACAAACCAATGCTCCACATGCGGGTTTCACATGCCACCAACTCCACATTCACAGGCAACTTCAGTGGCAAAGCCGTTTTCAGATAGCCCTCAATACAAAGGCTCTAGGCCCAAATATTGGTGTGAGAGCTAATTCAATCAAGCAGCACTGCACGTTGGTGAAGCACATATTGAAGAAGAATCAGCCGAGTGGTTCCTGTGGGAGAACAACTCCATTTGGCTCACTAACTTCACACACCATCAGGCTTTCAAGCAGCTCTCAAGCAAACTCAATTTTCACACTCTAGGCGTGATGTTCTTTGAATGCATTATCTATTATTGAAATGAATCTTGGTGAGCTTCCCACACAAACCAAGGCTCCACATGCGGGTTTCACATGCCACCAACTCCACATTCACAGACAACTTCAGTGCCAAAGCCGTTTTCAGATAGCCCTCAATACAAATGCTCTAGGCCCAAATATTGGTGTGAGAGCTAATTCAATCAAGCAACACTGTACGATGGTGAAGCACATATTGAAGAAGAATCAGCCAAGTGGTTCTTGTGGGAGAACAACTCCATTTGGCTCACTAACTTCACACACCATCAGGCTTCCAAGCAGCTCTCAAGGAAACTCAGCTTTCACACTCTAGGCTTAATGCCCTTTGAGTGCCTAGGACTGAAATGAATCTTGGTTAGGTTCCAACACAAATCAAGGCTCCACATGCGGGTTTCACATGCCACCAACTCCACATTCACAGAAAACTTCAGCCCCAAAGCCGTTTTCAGATAGCCCTCAATACAAAGGCTCTAGGCGCAAATATTGGTGTGAGAGCTAATTCAATCAAGGAAACACTGCATGCTGGTGAAGCGCATATTGAAGAAGAATCAGCCGAGTGGTTCTTGTGGGAGAACAACTCCATTTGGCTTACTAACTTCACACACCATCAGGCTTCCATGCTCTCAATGAAACTCAATTTTTACACTCTACGCTTAATGCCCTTTGAGTGCCTAGGACTAAAATGAAGGTTGGTGAGCTTCCCACACAAACCAATGCTCCACATGCGGGTTTCACATGCCACCAACTCCACATTCACAGACAACTTCCTAGCCCCAACGCCGTTTTCAGATACCCCTCAACACAAAGTCTCTAGCCGCAAATATTGGTGTGAGAGCTAATTCAATCAAGCAACACTGCATGTTGGTGAAGCGCATATTGAAGAAGAATCAGCCGAGTGGTTCTTGTGGGAGAACAACTCCATTTGGCTCACTAACTTCACACACCATCTGGCTCCAAGCAGCTCTCAAGTAAACTCAGCTTTCACACTCTAGGCTTAATGCCCCTTGAGTGCATTATCTAGGAATGAACTTGGTAGAGCATCCCACAGAAACCAATGCTCCACATGCGGGTTTCACATGCCACCTACTCCACATTCACAGACAACTTCAGCGCCAAAGCCGCTTTCAGATAGCCCTCAATACAGAGGATCCAGGCACAAATATTGGTGTGAGAGCTAATTCAATCAAGGACACATTGTGTGTTGGTGAAGCGCATATTGAAGAAGAATCAGCCGAGTGGTTCTTGTGGGAGCACAACTCCATTTGGCTCACTAAGTTAATATACCGTCAGGCTTCCAAGCAGCTCTCAAGGAAACTCAGTTTTCACACTCTAGGCTTAATGCCCGTTGAGTGCCTAGGACTGAAATGAAGCTTGGTGAGGTTCCCACACAAACCAAGCCTCCACATGCGGGTTTCACATGCCACCAACTCCACATTCACAGACAACTTCAGCGCCAAAGCCGTTTTCAGATAGCCCTCAATACAAAGGCTCTAGGCGCAAATATTGGTGTGAGAGCTAATTCAATCAAGCAACACTGCATGTTGGTGAAGCGCATATTGAAGAAGAATCAGCCGAGTGGTTCTTGTGGGAGAACAACTCCATTTGGCTCACTAACTTCACAAACCATCAGGCTTCCAAGCAGCTCTCAAGGAAACTCAGTTTTAACACTCTAGGCTTAATGCCCTTTGAGTGCCTAAGACTGAAATGAATCTTGGTTAGCTTCCAACACAAATCAAGGCTCCACATGCGGGTTTCACATGCCACCAACTCCACATTCACAGACAACTTCCTAGCCAAAGCCGGTTTCAGATAGCCCTCAATACAAAGGCTCTAGGCGCAAATATTGGTGTGAGAGCTAATTCAAGTAAGGAAACACTGCATGTTGGCGAAGCGCATATTGAAGAAGAATCAGCCGAGTGGTTCTTGTGGGAGAACAACTCCATTTGGCTCACTAACTTCACACACCATCAGGCTCCAAGCAGCTCTCAAGGAAACTCAGCTTTCACACTCTAGGCTTAATGCCCCTTCAGTGCATTATCCAGGAATGAACTTGGTAGAGCATCCCACAGAAACCAATGCTCCACATGCGGGTTTCACATGCCACCAACTACACATTCACAGACAACTTCAGCGCCAAAGCCGCTTTCAGATAGCCCTCAATACAGAGGCTCCAGGCACAAATATTGGTGTGAGAGCTAATTCAATCAAGGACACAGTGTGTGTTGGTGACGCGCATATTGAAGAAGAATCAGCCGAGTGGTTCTTGTGGGAGCACAACTCCATTTGGCTCACTAAGTTAATATACCATCAGGCTTCCAAGCAGATCTCAAGGAAACTGATTTTTCATGCTCTATGCCTAATGCCCTTTGAGTGCCTAGGAATTAAATGAAGCTTGGTGAGCTTCCCAAACAAACCAAGGCTCCACATGCGGGTTTCACATGCCACCAACTCCACATTCACAGACAACTTCAGTGCCAAAGCCGTTTTCAGATAGCCCTCAATACAAAGGCTCTAGGCACAAATATTGATGTGACAGCTAATTCAATCAAGGAAACACTGCATGTTGGTGAAGCACATATTGAAGAAGAATCAGCCGAGTGGTGCTTGTGGGAGAACAACTCCATTTGGCTCACTAACTTCACACACCATCAGGCTTCCAAGCAGCTCTCAAGGAAACTCAATTTTCACACTCTAGGCGTAATGCCCTTTGAAAGCATTATCTATTACTGATATGAAGCTTGGTGACCTTCCCTCACAAGCCAAGGCTCCACATGCGGGTTTCACATGCCACCAACTCCACATTCACAGACAACCTCACTGCCAAAGCCGTTTTCAGATAGCCCTCAATACAAAGGCTCTAGGCGCAAATATTGGTGTGAGAGCTAATTTAATCAAGCAACACTGCACGTTGGTGAAGCACATATTGAAGAAGAATCAGCCGAGTGGTTCTTGTGGGAGCACAACTCCATTTGGTTAACTAACATCACACACCATCAGGCTTCCAAGCAGCTCTCAAGGAAATCAGTTTTCACACTCTAGGCTTAATGCCCCTTCAGTGCATTATCTAGGACTGAAATGAAGCTTGGTGAGCTTCCCACACAAACCAATGCTGCACATGCGGGTTTCACATGCCACCAACTCCACATTCACAGACAACTTCAGCTCCAAAGCCGTTTTCAGATAGCCCTCAATACAAAGGCTCTAGGCCCAAATATTGGTGTGAGAGCTAATTCAATCAAGCAGCACTGCACGTTGGTGAAGCACATATTGAAGAAGAATCAGCCGAGTGGTTCCTGTGGGAGAACAACTCCATTTGGCTCACTAACTTCACACACCATCAGGCTTTCAAGCAGCTCTCAAGCAAACTCAATTTTCACACTCTAGGCGTGATGTTCTTTGAATGCATTATCTATTATTGAAATGAATCTTGGTGAGCTTCCCACACAAACCAAGGCTCCACATGCGGGTTTCACATGCCACCAACTCCACATTCACAGACAACTTCAGTGCCAAAGCCGTTTTCAGATAGCCCTCAATACAAATGCTCTAGGCCCAAATATTGGTGTGAGAGCTAATTCAATCAAGCAACACTGTACGATGGTGAAGCACATATTGAAGAAGAATCAGCCAAGTGGTTCTTGTGGGAGAACAACTCCATTTGGCTCACTAACTTCACACACCATCAGGCTTCCAAGCAGCTCTCAAGGAAACTCAGCTTTCACACTCTAGGCTTAATGCCCTTTGAGTGCCTAGGACTGAAATGAATCTTGGTTAGGTTCCAACACAAATCAAGGCTCCACATGCGGGTTTCACATGCCACCAACTCCACATTCACAGAAAACTTCAGCCCCAAAGCCGTTTTCAGATAGCCCTCAATACAAAGGCTCTAGGCGCAAATATTGGTGTGAGAGCTAATTCAATCAAGGAAACACTGCATGCTGGTGAAGCGCATATTGAAGAAGAATCAGCCGAGTGGTTCTTGTGGGAGAACAACTCCATTTGGCTTACTAACTTCACACACCATCAGGCTTCCATGCTCTCAATGAAACTCAATTTTTACACTCTACGCTTAATGCCCTTTGAGTGCCTAGGACTAAAATGAAGGTTGGTGAGCTTCCCACACAAACCAATGCTCCACATGCGGGTTTCACATGCCACCAACTCCACATTCACAGACAACTTCCTAGCCCCAACGCCGTTTTCAGATACCCCTCAACACAAAGTCTCTAGCCGCAAATATTGGTGTGAGAGCTAATTCAATCAAGCAACACTGCATGTTGGTGAAGCGCATATTGAAGAAGAATCAGCCGAGTGGTTCTTGTGGGAGAACAACTCCATTTGGCTCACTAACTTCACACACCATCTGGCTCCAAGCAGCTCTCAAGGAAACTCAGCTTTCACACTCTAGGCTTAATGCCCCTTGAGTGCATTATCTAGGAATGAACTTGGTAGAGCATCCCACAGAAACCAATGCTCCACATGCGGGTTTCACATGCCACCTACTCCACATTCACAGACAACTTCAGCGCCAAAGCCGCTTTCAGATAGCCCTCAATACAGAATATCCAGGCACAAATATTGGTGTGAGAGCTAATTCAATCAAGGACACATTGTGTGTTGGTGAAGCGCATATTGAAGAAGAATCAGCCGAGTGGTTCTTGTGGGAGCACAACTCCATTTGGCTCACTAAGTTAATATACCGTCAGGCTTCCAAGCAGCTCTCAAGGAAACTCAGTTTTCACACTCTAGGCTTAATGCCCGTTGAGTGCCTAGGACTGAAAGGAAGCTTGGTGAGGTTCCCACACAAACCAAGGCTCCACATGCAGGTTTCACATGCCACCAACTCCACATTCACAGACAACTTCAGCGCCAAAGCCGTTTTCAGATAGCCCTCAATACAAAGGCTCTAGGCGCAAATATTGGTGTGAGAGCTAATTCAATCAAGGAAACACTGCATGTTGGTGAAGCGCATATTGAAGAAGAATCAGCCGAGTGGTTCTTGTGCGAGAACAACTCCATTTGGCCCACTAACTGCACACACCATCAGGCTTAAATGCTCTCAAGGAAACTCAGTTTTCACACTCTAGGCTTAATGACCTTTGAGTGCATTATCTAGGAATGAACTTGGTAGAGCATCCCACACAAACCAAGGCTCCACATGCGGGTTTCACATGCCACCAACTCCACATTCACAGACAACTTCCTAGCCAAAACCCTTTTCAGATAGCCCTCAATACAAAGGCTCTAGGCCAAAATATTGGTGTGAGAGCTAATTCAATCAAGCAGCACTGCACGTTGGTGAAGCACATATTGAAGAAGAATCAGCCGAGTGGTTCCTGTGGGAGAACAACTCCATTTGGCTCACTAACTTCACACACCATCAGGCTTTCAAGCAGCTCTCAAGCAAACTCAATTTTCACACTCTAGGCGTGATGTTCTTTGAATGCATTATCTATTATTGAAATGAATCTTGGTGCGCTTCCCACACAAACCAAGGCTCCACATGCGGGTTTCACATGCCACCAACTCCACATTCACAGACAACTTCATTGCCAAAGCCGTTTTCAGATAGCCCTCAATACAAATGCTCTAGGCCCAAATATTGGTGTGAGAGCTAATTCAATCAAGCAACACTGTACGTTGGTGAAGCACATATTGAAGAAGAATCAGCCAAGTGGTTCTTGTGGGAGAACAACTCCATTTGGCTCACTAACTTCACACACCATCAGGCTTCCAAGCAGGTCTCAAGGAAACTCAGCTTTCACACTCTAGGCTTAATGCCCTTTGAGTGCCTAGGACTGAAATGAATCTTGGTTAGGTTCCAACACAAATCAAGGCTCCACATGCGGGTTTCACATGCCACCAACTCCACATTCACAGACAACTTCAGCGCCAAAGCCGTTTTCAGATAGCCCTCAATACAAAGGCTCTAGGCGCAAATATTGGTGTGAGAGCTAATTCAATCAAGCAACACTGCATGTTGTTGAAGCGCATATTGAAGAAGAATCAGCCGAGTGGTTCTTGTGGGAGAACAACTCCATTTGGCTCACTAACTTCACACACCATCACGCTTCCAAGCAGCTCTCAAGGAAACTCAGTTTTAAAAACTCTAGGCTTAATGCCCTTTGAGTGCCTAGGACTGAAATGAATCTTGGTTAGCTTCCAACACAAATCAAGGCTCCACATGCGGGTTTCACATGCCACCAACTCCACATTCACAGACAACTCAGCGACAAAGCCGTTTTCAGATAGCCCTCAATACAAAGGCTCTAGGCCCAATTATTGGTGTGAGAGCTAATTCAATCAAGGAAACACTGCATGTTGGTGAAGCGCATATTGAAGAAGAATCAGCCGAGTGGTTCTTGTGGGAGAACAACTCCATTTGGCTCACTAACTTCACACACCATCAGGCTTCCATGCTCTCAAAGAAACTCAATTTTTACACTCTACGCTTAATGCCCTTTGAGTGCCTAGGACTAAAATGAAGGTTGGTGAGCTTCCCACACAAACCAATGCTCCACATGCGGGTTTCACATGCCACCAACTCCACATTCACAGACAACTTCCTAGCCCCAACGCCGTTTTCAGATACCCCTCAACACAAAGTCTCTAGCCGCAAATATCGGTGTGAGAGCTAATTCAATCAAGCAACACTGCATGTTGGTGAAGCGCATATTGAAGAAGAATCAGCCGAGTGGTTCTTGTGGGAGAACAACTCCATTTGGCTCACTAACTTCACACACCATCTGGCTCCAAGCAGCTCTCAAGGAAACTCAGCTTTCACACTCTAGGCTTAATGCCCCTTGAGTGCATTATCTAGGAATGAACTTGGTAGAGCATCCCACAGAAACCAATGCTCCACATGCGGGTTTCACATGCCACCTACTCCACATTCACAGACAACTTCAGCGCCAAAGCCGCTTTCAGATAGCCCTCAATACAGAGGCTCCAGGTACAAATATTGGTGTGAGAGCTAATTCAATCAAGGACACATTGTGTGTTGGTGAAGCGCATATTGAAGAAGAATCAGCCGAGTGGTTCTTGTGGGAGCACAACTCCATTTGGCTCACTAAGTTAATATACCATCAGGCTTCCAAGCAGCTCTCAAGGAAACTCAGTTTTCACACTCTAGGCTTAATGCCCTTTGAGTGCCTAGGACTGAAATGAAGCTTGGTGAGTTTCCCACACAAACCAAGGCTCCACATGCGGGTTTCACATGCCACCAACTCCACATTCACGGACAACTTCAGCGCCAAAGCCGTTTTCAGATAGCCCTCAATACAAAGGCTGTAGGCGCAAATATTGGTGTGAGAGCTAATTCAATCAAGGAAACACTGCATGTTGGTGAAGCGCATATTGAAGAAGAATCAGCCGAGTGATTCTTGTGGGAGAACAACTCCATTTGGCTCACTAACTTCACACACCATCAGGCTTCCAAGCAGGTCTCAAGGAAACTCAGTTTTCACACTCTAGGCGTAATGCCCGTTGAGTGCATTATCTAGGAATGAACTTGGTAGAGCATCCCACACAAACCAATGCTCCACATGCGGGTTTCACATGCCACCAACTCCACATTCACAGACAACTTCAGCCCCAAAGCCGTTTTCAGATAGCCCTCAATACAAAGGCTCTAGGCACAAATATTGGTGTGAGAGCTAATTCAATCAAGCAACACTGCATGTTGGTGAAGCGCATATTGAAGAAGAATCAGCCCAGTGGTTCTTGTGGGAGAACAACTCCATTTGGCCCACTAACTTCACACACCATCAGGCTTCCATGCTCTCAATGAAACTCAGTTTTTACACTCTAGGCTTAATGGCCTTTGAGTGCCGAGGACTGAAATGAAGGTTGGTGAGCTTCCCACACAAACCAATGCTCCACATGCGGGTTTCACATGCCACCAACTCCACATTCACAGACAACTTCCTTGCCAAAGCCGTTTTCAGATAGCCCTCAATACAAAGGCTCTAGGCGCAAATATTGGTGTGAGAGCTAATTCAATCAAGCAACAATGCACGTTGGTGAAGCACATATTGAAGAAGAATCAACTGAGTAGTTCTTGTGGGAGAACAACTCCATTTGGCTCACTAACTTCACACACCATCACGCTTCCAAGCAGCTCTCAAGGAAACTCAGTTTTAACACTCTAGGCTTAATGCCCTTTGAGTGCCTAGGACTGAAATGAATCTTGGTTAGCTTCCAACACAAATCAAGGCTCCACATGCGGGTTTCACATGCCACCAACTCCACATTCACAGAAAACTTCAGCGCCAAAGCCGTTTTCAGATAGCCCTCAATACAAAGGCTCTAGGCGCAAATATTGGTGTGAGAGCTAATTCAATCAAGGAAACACTGCATGCTGGTGAAGCGCATATTGAAGAAGAATCAGCCGAGTGGTTCTTGTGGGAGAACAACTCCATTTGGCTCACTAACTTCACACACCATCAGGCTTCCATGCTCTCAATGAAACTCAATTTTTACACTCTACGCTTAATGCCCTTTGAGTGCCTAGGACTAAAATGAAGGTTGGTGAGCTTCCCACACAAACCAATGCTCCACATGCGGGTTTCACATGCCACCAACTCCACATTCACAGACAACTTCCTAGCCCCAACGCCGTTTTCAGATACCCCTCAACACAAAGTCTCTAGCCGCAAATATTGGTCTGAGAGCTAATTCAGTCAAGCAACACTGCATGTTGGTGAAGCGCATATTGAAGAAGAATCAGCCGAGTGGTTCTTGTGGGAGAACAACTCCATTTGGCTCACTAACTTCACACACCATCTGGCTCCAAGCAGCTCTCAAGGAAACTCAGCTTTCACACTCTAGGCTTAATGCCCCTTGAGTGCATTATCTAGGAATGAACTTGGTAGAGCATCCCACAGAAACCAATGCTCCACATGCGGGTTTCACAAGCCACCTACTCCACATTCACAGACAACTTCAGCGCCAAAGCCGCTTTCAGATAGCCCTCAATACAGAGGATCCAGGCACAAATATTGGTGTGAGAGCTAATTCAATCAAGGACACATTGTGTGTTGGTGAAGCACATATTGAAGAAGAATCAGCCGAGTGGTTCTTGTGGGAGCACAACTCCATTTGGCTCACTAAGTTAATATACCGTCAGGCTTCCAAGCAGCTCTCAAGGAAACTCAGTTTTCACACTCTAGGCTTAATGCCCGTTGAGTGCCTAGGACTGAAATGAAGCTTGGTGAGGTTCCCACACAAACCAAGGCTCCACATGCGGGTTTCACATGCCACCAACTCCACATTCACAGACAACTTCAGCGCCAAAGCCGTTTTCAGATAGCCCTCAATACAAAGGCTCTAGGCGCAAATATTGGTGTGAGAGCTAATTCAATCAAGGAAACACTGCATGTTGGTGAAGCGCATATTGAAGAAGAATCAGCCGAGTGGTTCTTGTGGGAGAACAACTCCATTTGGCCCACTAACTGCACACACCATCAGGCTTCGAAGCAGCTCTCAAGGAAACTCAATTTTCACACTCTAGGCTTAATGTCCTTTGAGTGCCTAGGACTGAAATGAAGCTTGGTGAGTTTCCCACACAAACCAAGGCTCCACATGCGGGTTTCACATGCCACCAACTCCACATTCACAGACAACTTCACTGCCAAAGCCGTTTTCAGATAGCCCTCAATACAAAGTCTCTAGGCGCAAATATTGGTGTGAGAGCTAATTTAATCAAGCAACACTGCACGTTGGTGAAGCACATATTGAAGAAGAATCAGCCGAGTGGTTCTTGTGGGAGAACAACTCCATTTGGTTAACTAACATCACACACCATCAGGCTTCCAAGCAGCTCTCAAGGAAATCAGTTTTCACACTCTAGGCTTAAAGCCCTTTGAGTGCCTAGGACTGAAATGAAGCTTGGTGAGCTTCCCACACAAACCAATGCTGCACATGCAGGTTTCACATGCCACCAACTCCACATTCACAGACAACTTCCTAGCCAAAGCCGTTTTCAGATAGCCCTCAATACAAAGGCTCTAGGCGCAAATATTGATGTGAGAGCTAATTCAATCAAGGAAACACTGCATGTTGGTGAAGCGCAAATTGAAGAAGAATCATCCGAGTGGTTCTTGTGGGAGAACAACTCCATTTGGCTCACTAACTTCACACACCATCAGGCTTCCAAGCAGCTCTCAAGGAAACTCAGTTTTCACACTCTAGGCTTAATGACCTTTGAGTGCATTTTCTAGGAATGAACTTGGTAGAGCATCCCACACAAACCAATGCTCCACATGCGGGTTTCACATGCTACCAACTCCACATTCACAGGCAACTTCAGTGGCAAAGCCGTTTTCAGATAGCCCTCAATACAAAGGCTCTAGGCCCAAATATTGGTATGAGAGCTAATTCAATCAAGCAGCACTGCACGTTGGTGAAGCACATATTGAAGAGGAATCAGCCGAGTGGTTCCTGTGGGAGAACAACTCCATTTGGCTCACTAACTTCACACACCATCAGGCTTTCAAGCAGCTCTCAAGCAAACTCAATTTACACACTCTAGGCGTGATGTTCTTTGAATGCATTATCTATTACTGAAATGAATCTTGGTGAGCTTCCCACACAAACCAAGGCTCCACATGCGGGTTTCACATGCCACCAACTCCACATTCACAGACAACTTCCTAGCCAAAGCCGTTTTCAGATAGCCCTCAATACAAAGGCTCTAGGCGCAAATATTGGTGTGAGAGCTAATTCAATCAAGGAAACACTGCATGTTGGTGAAGCGCATATTGAAGAAGAATCAGCCGAGTGGTTCTTGTGGGAGAACAACTCCATTTGGCTCACTAACTTCACCCACCATCAGGCTTCGAAGCAGCTCTCAAGGAAACTCAGTTTTCACACTCTAGGCTTAATGCCCTTTGAGTGCCTAGGACTGAAATGAAGCTTGGTGAGCTTCCAACACAAATCAAGGCTCCACATGCGGGTTTCACATGCCACCAACTCCACATTCACAGACAACTTCAGCGCCAAAGCCGTTTTCAGATAGCCCTCAATACAAAGGCTCTAGGCCCAATTATTGGTGTGAGAGCTAATTCAATCAAGGAAACACTGCATGCTGGTGAAGCGCATATTGAAGAAGAATCAGCCGAGTGGTTCTTGTGGGAGAACAACTCCATTTGGCTCACTAACTTCACACACCATCAGGCTTCCATGCTCTCAATGAAACTCAATTTTTACACTCTACGCTTAATGCCCTTTGAGTGCCTAGGACTAAAATGAAGCTTGGTGAGCTTCCCACACAAACCAATGCTCCACATGCGGGTTTCACATGCCACCAACTCCACATTCACAGACAACTTCCTAGCCCCAACGCCGTTTTCAGATACCCCTCAACACAAAGTCTCTAGCCGCAAATATCGGTGTGAGAGCTAATTCAATCAAGCAACACTGCATGTTGGTGAAGCGCATATTGAAGAAGAATCAGCCGAGTGGTTCTTGTGGGAGAACAACTCCATTTGGCTCACTAACTTCACACACCATCTGGCTCCAAGCAGCTCTCAAGGAAACTCAGCTTTCACACTCTAGGCTTAATGCCCCTTGAGTGCATTATCTAGGAATGAACTTGGTAGAGCATCCCACAGAAACCAATGCTCCACATGCGGGTTTCACATGCCACCTACTCCACATTCACAGACAACTTCAGCGCCAAAGCCGCTTTCAGATAGCCCTCAATACAGAGGCTCCAGGCACAAATATTGGTGTGAGAGCTAATTCAATCAAGGACACATTGTGTGTTGGTGAAGCGCATATTGAAGAAGAATCAGCCGAGTGGTTCTTGTGGGAGCACAACTCCATTTGGCTCACTAAGTTAATATACCATCAGGCTTCCAAGCAGCTCTCAAGGAAACTCAGTTTTCACACTCTAGGCTTAATGCCCGTTGAGTGCCTAGGACTGAAATGAAGCTTGGTGAGGTTCCCACACAAACCAAGGCTCCACATGCGGGTTTCACATGCCACCAACTCCACATTCACAGACAACTTCAGCGCCAAAGCCGTTTTCAGATAGCCCTCAATACAAAGGCTCTAGGCGCAAATATTGGTGTGAGAGCTAATTCAATCAAGGAAACACTGCATGTTGGTGAAGCGCATATTGAAGAAGAATCAGCCGAGTGGTTCTTGTGGGAGAACAACTCCATTTGGCCCACTAACTGCACACACCATCAGGCTTCCATGCTCTCAAGGAAACTCAATTTTCACACTCTAGGCTTAATGCCCTTTGAGTGCCTAGGACTGAAATGAAGCTTGGTGAGTTTCCCACACAAACCAAGGCTCCACATGCGGGTTTCACATGCCACCAACTCAACATTCACGGACAACTTCACCGCCAAAGCCGTTTTCAGATAGCCCTCAATACAAAGGCTCTAGGCGCAAATATTGGTGTGAGAGCTAATTCAATCAAGGAAACACTGCATGTTGGTGAAGCGCATATTGAAGAAGAATCAGCCGAGTGGTTCTTGTGGGAGAACAACTCCATTTGGCTCACTAACTTCACACACCATCAGGCTTCCAAGCAGGTCTCAAGGAAACTCAGTTTTCACACTCTAGGCGTAATGCCCGTTGAGTGCATTATCTAGGAATGAACTTGGTAGAGCATCCCACACAAACCAATGCTCCACATGCGGGTTTCACATGCCACCAACTCCACATTCACAGACAACTTCAGCCCCAAAGCCGTTTTCAGATAGCCCTCAATACAAAGGCTCTAGGCACAAATATTGGTGTGAGAGCTAATTCAATCAAGCAACACTGCATGTTGGTGAAGCGCATATTGAAGAAGAATCAGCCGAGTGGTTCTTGTGGGAGAACAACTCCATTTGGCCCACTAACTTCACACACCATCAGGCTTCCATGCTCTCAATGAAACTCAGTTTTTACACTCTAGGCTTAATGGCCTTTGAGTGCCGAGGACTGAAATGAAGGTTGGTGAGCTTCCCACACAAACCAATGCTCCACATGCGGGTTTCACATACCACCAACTCCACATTCACAGACAACTTCCTAGCACCAACGCCGTTTTCAGATATCCTCAACACAAAGGCTCTAGCCGCAAATATCGGTGTGAGAGCTAATTCAATCAAGCAACACTGCATGTTGGTGAAGCGCATATTGAAGAAGAATCAGCTGAGTGGTTCTTGTGGGAGAACAGCTCCATTTGGCCCACTAACTTCACACACCATCAGGCTTCCAAGCAGCTCTCAAGGAAACTCAGTTTTCACACTCTAGGCTTAATGCCCTTTGAGTGCATTATCTAGGAATTAACTTGGTAGAGCATCCCACACAAACCAATGCTCCACATGCGGGTTTCACATGCCACCAACTCCACATTCACAGACAACTTCAGTGCCAAAGCCGTTTTCAGATAGCCCTCAATACAAAGGCTCGAGGCGCAAATATTGGTGTGAGAGCTAATTCAATCAAGCAACAATGCACGTTGGTGAAGCACATATTGAAGAAGAATCAACTGAGTAGTTCTTGTGGGAGAACAACTCCATTTGGCTCACTAACTTCACACACCATCAGGCTTCCAAGCAGCTCTCAAGGAAACTCAGTTTTCACACTCTAGGCCTAATGCCCTTTGAGTGCATCATCTAGGAATGAACTTGGTAGAGCATCCCACACAAACCAATGCTCCACATGCGGGTTTCACATGCCACCAACTCCACATTCACAGACAACTTCAGCGCCAAAGCCGTTTTCAGATAGCCCTCAATACGAAGGCTCTAGGCCCAAATATTGGTGTGAGAGCTAACTCAATCAAGGAAACACTGCATGTTGGTGAAGCGCATATTGAAGAAGAATCAGCCGAGTGGTTCTTGTGGGAGAACAACTCCATTTGGCTCACTAACTTCACACACCATCAGGCTTCCAAGCAGCTCTCAAGGAAACTCAGCTTTCACACTCTAGGCTTAAAGCCCTTTGAGTGCCTAGGACTGAAATGAAGCTTGGTGAGCTTCCCACACAAACCAATGCTGCACATGCGGGTTTCACATGCCACCAACTCCACATTCACAGACAACTTCCTAGCCAAAGCCGTTTTCAGATAGCCCTCAATACAAAGGCTCTAGGCGCAAATATTGATGTGAGAGCTAATTCAATCAAGGAAACACTGCATGTTGGTGAAGCGCAAATTGAAGAAGAATCAGCCGAGTGGTTCTTGTGGGAGAACAACTCCATTTTCCTCACTAACTTCACACACCATCAGGCTTCCAAGCAGCTCTCAAGGAAACTCAGTTTTCACACTCTAGGCTTAATGACCTTTGAGTGCATTATCTAGGAATGAACTTGGTAGAGCATCCCACACAAACCAATGCTCCACATGCGGGTTTCACATGCCACCAACTCCACATTCACAGGCAACTTCAGTGGCAAAGCCGTTTTCAGATAGCCCTCAATACAAAGGCTCTAGGCCCAAATATTGTTATGAGAGCTAATTCAATCAAGCAGCACTGCACGTTGGTGAAGCACATATTGAAGAGGAATCAGCCGAGTGGTTCCTGTGGGAGAACAACTCCATTTGGCTCACTAACTTCACACACCATCAGGCTTTCAAGCAGCTCTCAAGCAAACTCAATTTTCACACTCTAGGCGTGATGTTCTTTGAATGCATTATCTATTACTGAAATGAATCTTGGTGAGCTTCCCACACAAACCAAGGCTCCACATGCGGGTTTCACATGCCACCAACTCCACATTCACAGACAACTTCATTGCCAAAGCCGTTTTCAGATAGCCCTCAATAAAAATGCTCTAGGCCCAAATATTGGTGTGAGAGCTAATTCAATCAAGCAACACTGTACGTTGGTGAAGCACATATTGAAGAAGAATCAGCCAAGTGGTTCTTGTGGGAGAACAACTCCATTTGGCTCACTAACTTCACACACCATCAGGCTTCCAAGCAGCTCTCAAGGAAACTCAGCTTTCACACTCTAGGCTTAATGCCCTTTGAGTGCCTAGGACTGAAATGAATCTTGGTTAGGTTCCAACACAAATCAAGGCTCCACATGCGGGTTTCACATGCCACCAACTCCACATTCACAGACAACTTCAGCGCCAAAGCCGTTTTCAGATAGCCCTCAATACAAAGGCTCTAGGCCCAATTATTGGTGTGAGAGCTAATTCAATCAAGGAAACACTGCATGCTGGTGAAGCGCATATTGAAGAAGAATCAGCCGAGTGGTTCTTGTGGGAGAACAACTCCATTTGGCTCACTAACTTCACACACCATCAGGCTTCCATGCTCTCAATGAAACTCAATTTTTACACTCTACGCTTAATGCCCTTTGAGTGCCTAGGACTAAAATGAAGCTTGGTGAGCTTCCCACACAAACCAATGCTCCACATGCGGGTTTCACATGCCACCAACTCCACATTCACAGACAACTTCCTAGCCCCAACGCCGTTTTCAGATACCCCTCAACACAAAGTCTCTAGCCGCAAATATCGGTGTGAGAGCTAATTCAATCAAGCAACACTGCATGTTGGTGAAGCGCATATTGAAGAAGAATCAGCCGAGTGGTTCTTGTGGGAGAACAACTCCATTTGGCTCACTAACTTCACACACCATCTGGCTCCAAGCAGCTCTCAAGGAAACTCAGCTTTCACACTCTAGGCTTAATGCCCCTTGAGTGCATTATCTAGGAATGTACTTGGTAGAGCATCCCACAGAAGCCAATGCTCCACATGCGGGTTTCACATGCCACCTACTCCACATTCACAGACAACTTCAGCGCCAAAGCCGCTTTCAGATAGCCCTCAATACAGAGGCTCCAGGCACAAATATTGGTGTGAGAGCTAATTCAATCAAGGACACATTGTGTGTTGGTGAAGCGCATATTGAAGAAGAATCAGCCGAGTGGTTCTTGTGGGAGCACAACTCCATTTGGCTCACTAAGTTAATATACCATCAGGCTTCCAAGCAGCTCTCAAGGAAACTCAGTTTTCACACTCTAGGCTTAATGCCCGTTGAGTGCCTAGGACTGAAATGAAGCTTGGTGAGGTTCCCACACAAACCAAGGCTCCACATGCGGGTTTCACATGCCACCAACTCCACATTCACAGACAACTTCAGCGCCAAAGCCGTTTTCAGATAGCCCTCAATACAAAGGCTCTAGGCGCAAATATTGGTGTGAGAGCTAATTCAATCTAGGAAACACTGCATGTTGGTGAAGCGCATATTGAAGAAGAATCAGCCGAGTGGTTCTTGTGGGAGAACAACTCCATTTGGCCCACTAACTGCACACACCATCAGGCTTCCATGCTCTCAAGGAAACTCAATTTTCACACTCTAGGCTTAATGCCCTTTGAGTGCCTAGGACTGAAATGAAGCTTGGTGAGTTTCCCACACAAACCAAGGCTCCACATGCGGGTTTCACATGCCACCAACTCCACATTCACGGACAACTTCACCGCCAAAGCCGTTTTCAGATAGCCCTCAATACAAAGGCTCTAGGCGCAAATATTGGTGTGAGAGCTAATTCAATCAAGGAAACACTGCATGTTGGTGAAGCGCATATTGAAGAAGAATCAGCCGAGTGGTTCTTGTGGGAGAACAACTCCATTTGGCTCACTAACTTCACACACCATCAGGCTTCCAAGCAGGTCTCAAGGAAACTCAGTTTTCACACTCTAGGCGTAATGCCCGTTGAGTGCATTATCTAGGAATGAACTTGGTAGAGCATCCCACACAAACCAATGCTCCACATGCGGGTTTCACATGCCACCAACTCCACATTCACAGACAACTTCAGCCCCAAAGCCGTTTTCAGATAGCCCTCAATACAAAGGCTCTAGGCACAAATATTGGTGTGAGAGCTAATTCAATCAAGCAACACTGCATGTTGGTGAAGCGCACATTGAAGAAGAATCAGCCCAGTGGTTCTTGTGGGAGAACAACTCCATTTGGCCCACTAACTTCACACACCATCAGGCTTCCATGCTCTCAAGGAAACTCAGTTTTTACACTCTAGGCTTAATGGCCTTTGAGTGCCGAGGACTGAAATGAAGGTTGGTGAGCTTCCCACACAAACCAATGCTCCACATGCGGGTTTCACATACCACCAACTCCACATTCACAGACAACTTCCTAGCACCAACGCCGTTTTCAGATATCCTCAACACAAAGGCTCTAGCCGCAAATATCGGTGTGAGAGCTAATTCAATCAAGCAACACTGCATGTTGGTGAAGCGCATATTGAAGAAGAATCAGCTGAGTGGTTCTTGTGGGAGAACAGCTCCATTTGGCCCACTAACTTCACACACCATCAGGCTTCCAAGCAGCTCTCAAGGAAACTCAGTTTTCACACTCTAGGCTTAATGCCCTTTGAGTGCATTATCTAGGAATTAACTTGGTAGAGCATCCCACACAAACCAATGCTCCACATGCGGGTTTCACATGCCACCAACTCCACATTCACAGACAACTTCAGTGCCAAAGCCGTTTTCAGATAGCCCTCAATACAAAGGCTCTAGGCGCAAATATTGGTGTGAGAGCTAACTCAATCAAGGAAACACTGCATGTTGGTGAAGCGCATATTGAAGAAGAATCAGCCGAGTGGTTCTTGTGTGAGAACAACTCCATTTGGCTCACTAACTTCACACACCATCAGGCTTCCAAGCAGCTCTCAAGGAAACTCAGTTTTCACACTCTAGGCTTAATGCCCTTTGAGTCTTGGACTGAAATGAAGCTTGGTTAGCATCCCACACAAACCAAGGCTCCACATGCGGGTTTCACATGCCACCAACTCCACATTCACAGACAACTTGAACGCCAAAGCCGTTTTCAGATAGCCCTCAATACAAAGGGTGTAGGCGCAAATATTGGTGTGAGAGCTAATTCAATCAAGGAAACACTGCATGTTGGTGAAGCGCATATTGAAGAAGAATCAGCCGAGTGGTTCTTGTGGGAGAACAACTCCATTTGGCTCACTAACTTCACACACCATCAGGCTTCCAAGCAGCTCTCAAGGAAACTCAGCTTTCACACTCTAGGCTTAATGCCCTTTGAGTGCATTATCTAGGAATGAACCTGGTAGAGCATCCCACACAAACCAATGCAGCACATGCGGGTTTCACATGCCACCAACTCCACATTCACAGACAACTTCAGCGCCAAAGCCGTTTTCAGATAGCCTTCAATGCAAAGGCCCTGGGCACAAATATTGGTGTGAGAGCTAATTCAAACAAGCAACACTGCACGTTGGTGAAGCGCATATTGAAGAAGAATCAGCCGAGTGGTTCTTGTGGGAGAACAACTCCATTTGGCCCACTAACTGCACACACCATCAGGCTTCCATGCTCTCAAGGAAATTCAGTTTTCACACTCTTGGCTTAATGCCCTTTGAGTGCCTAGGACTGAAATGAAGCTTGGTGAGCTTCCCACACAAACCAATGCTCCACATGCAGGTTTCACATGCCACCAACTCCACATTCACAGACAACTTCAGCCCCAAAGCCGTTTTCAGATAGCCCTCAATACAAAGGCTCTTTGCACAAATATTGGTGTGAGAGCTAATTCAATCAAGGAAACACTGCATGTAACCAATGCTCCACATGCGGGTTTCACATGCCACCAACTCCACATTCACAGACAACTTCCTAGCCAAAGCCGTTTTCAGATATCCCTCAATGCAAAGGCTCTAGGCGCAAATATTGGCGTGAGAGCTAATTCAATCAAGGAAACACTGCATGTTGGTGAAGCGCATATTGAAGAAGAATCAGCCGAGTGGTTCTTGTGGGAGAACAACTCCATTTGGCTCACTAATTTCACACACCATCATGCTTCCAAGCAGCTCTAAGGAAACTCAGTTTTCACACTCTAGGCTTAATGCCCTTTGAGAGAATTATGTAGGAATGAACCTGGTAGAGCATCCCACACAAACCAATGCTCCAGATGCGGTTTTCACATGCCACCAACTCCACATTCACAGACAACTTCAGCGCCAAAGCTGTTTTCAGATAGCCCTCAATACAAAGGCTCTAGGCGCAAATATTGGTGTGAGAGCTAATTCAATCAAGGAAACACTGCACGTTCTTGAAGTGCATAATGAAGAAGAATCAGCCGAGTGGTTCTTGTGTGAGAACAACTCCATTTGGCTCACTAACTTCACACACCATCAGGCTTCCAAGCAGCTCTCAAGGAAACTCAGTTTTCACACTCTAGGCTTAATGCCCTTTGAGTGCATTATCTAGGAATGAAGTTGGTGGAGCATCCCACACAAACCAATGCTCCACATGCGGGTTTCACATGCCACCAACTCCACATTCACAGACAATTTCAGCGCTAAAGCTGTTTTCAGATAGCCCTCAATACACAGGCTGTAGGCGCAAATATTGGTGTGAGAGCTAATTCAATCAAGGAAACACTGCATGTTGGTGAAGCGCATATTGAAGAAGAATCAGCCGAGTGGTTCTTGTGGGAGAACAACTCCATTTGGCTCACTAACTTCACACACCATCAGGCTTCCAAGCAGCTCTCAAGGAAACTCAGCTTTCAAACTCGAGGTTAATGCCCCTTGAGTGTATTATCTATAAATGAACTTGGTAGAGCATACCGCACAAACCAATGCTGCACATGCGGGTTTCACATGCCACCAACTCCACATTCACAGACAACTTCAGCGATAAGCCGTTTTCAGATAGCCCTCAATACGAAGCCTCTAGGCGCAAATATTGGTGTGAGAGCTAACTCAATCAAGGAAACACTGCATGTTGGTGAAGCGCATATTGAAGAAGAATCAGCCGAGTGCTTCTTGTGTGAGAACAACTCCATTTGGCTCACTAACTTCACACACCATCAGGCTTCCAAGCAGCTCTCAAGGAAACTCAGTTTTCACACTCTAGGCTAAATGCCCTTAAGTGCATTATCTAGGACTGAAATGAAGCTTGGTGAGCTTCCCACACAAACCAAGGCTCCACATGCGGGTTTCACATGCCACCAACACCACATTCACAGACAACTTCCTAGCCAAAGCAGTTTTCAGATAGCCCTCAATACAAAGGCTCTAGGTGCAAACATTGGTGTGAGAGCTAATTCAATCAAGGAAACACTGCATGTTGGTGAAGCGCATAGTGAAGAAGAATCAGCCGAGTGCTTCTTGTGGGAGAACAACTCTATTTGGCTCACTAACTTCACACACCATCAGGCTTCCAAGCAGCTCTCAAGGAAACTCAGTTTTCACACTCTAAGCTTAATGCCCCTTGAGTGCCTAGGACTGAAATGAAGCTTGGTGAGCTTCCCACACAAACCAGTGCTCCACATGCGGGTTTCACATGCCACCAACTCCACATTCACAGACAACTTCCTAGCCAAAGCCGTTTTCAGATAGCCCTAATGCAAAGGCTCTAGGCGCAAATATTGGTGTGAGAGCTAATTCAATCAAGGAAACACTGCATGTTGGTGAAGCGCATATTGAAGAAGAATCAGCCGAGTGGTTCTTGAGGGAGAACAACTCCATTTGCATCACTAACTTCACACACCATCAGGCTTCCAATCAGCTCTCAAGGAAACTCAGCTTTCACACTCTAGGCTTAATTCCCTTTGAGTGCATTATCTAGGAATGAACTTCGTAGAGCATCCCACACAAACCAATGCTCCACATGCGGGTTTCACATGCCACCAACTCCACATTCACAGAAAACTTCAGCGCCAAAGTCGTTTGCAGAGAGGCCTCAATACAAGGGCTCTAGGCGCATATATTGGTGTGAGAGCTAATTCAATCAAGCAACACTGCACGTTGGTGAAGCGCATATTGAAGAAGAATCAGCCAAGTGGTTCTTGTGGGAGAACAACTCCCTTTTTCTTACTACTTTACACACCATCAGGTTTCCAACAACCTCTCAAGGAAACTCAGTTTTCACACTCTAGGCTTAATGCCCCTTGAGTGCATCATCTAGGACTGAAATTAAGCTTGGTGAGCTTCATACACAAACCAGTGCTCCACATGCGGGTTTCACATGCCACCAACTCCACATTCACAGACAACTTCAGCTCCAAAGCCGTTTTCAGATAGCCCTCAATGCAAAGGCTCTAGGCGCAAATATTCGTGTGAGAGTTAATTCAATCAAGGAAACAATGCATGTTGGTGAAGCGCATATTGAAGAAGAATCAGCCGAGTGGTTCTTGTGGGAGAACAACTCCATTTGGCTCACTAACTTCACACACCATCAGGCTTCCAAGCAGCTCTCAAGGAAACTCAGTTTTCACACTCTAGGCTTAATGCCCTTTGAGTGCATTATCTAGGACTGATATGAAGCTTGGTGAGCTTCCCACACAAACCAAGGCTCCACATGCGGGTTTCACAGGCCAAAAACTCCACATTCACAGAAAACTTTAGCGCCAAAGTCGTTTGCAGAGAGCCCCCACTTCAAAGGTTCTAGGCGCAAATATTGGTGTGAGAGCTAATTCAATCTAGGAAACACTGCATGTTGGTGAAGCGCATATTGAAGAAGAATCAGCCGAGTGGTTCTTGTGGGAGAACAACTCCATTTGGCTCACTAACTTCACACACCATCAGGCTTCCAAGCAGCTCTCAAGGAAACTCGGTTTTCACGCTCTATGCTTAATGCACTTTGAGTGCTTAGGACTGAAATGAAGCTTGGTGAGCTTCCCACACAAACCAAGGCTCCAGATGCGGGTTTCACATGCCACCAACTCCACATTCACAGACAACTTCCTAGCCAAAGTCGTTTTCAGATAGCCCTCAATACAAAGGCTCTAGGCGCAAATATTGGTGTGAGAGCTAATTCAATCAAGGAAACAGTTCATGTTGGTGAAGCGCATATTGAAGAAGAATCAGCAGAGTGGTTCTTGTGGGAGAACAACTCCATTTGGCTCACTAACTTCACACATCACCATCAGGCTTCCAAGCAGCTCTCAAGGAAACTCAGTTTTCACACTCTAGGCTTAATGCCCTTTGAGTGCCTAAGACTGAAATGAAGCTTGGTGAGCTTCATACACAAACCAATGCTCCACATGCGGGTTTCACATGCCACCAACTCCACATTCACAGACAACTTCAGCTCCAAAGCCGTTTTCTGATAGCCCTCAATACAAAGGCTCTAGGCGCAAATATTGGTGTGAGAGCTAATTGAATCGAGGAAACACTGCATGTTGGTGAAGCGCATATTGAAGAAGAATCAGCCGAGTGGTTCTTGTGGGAGAACAACTCCATTTGGCTTACTAACTTCACCCACCATCAGCATTCCAAGCAGCTCTCAAGGAAACTCAGTTTCCACACTCTAGGCTTAATGTCCCTTGAGTGCATTATCTAGGACTGAAATGAAGCTTGGTGAGCTTCCCACACAAACCAAGGCTCCACATGCGGGTTTCACATGCCACCAACTCCACATTCACAGACAACTTCCTAGCCAAAACCCTTTTCAGATAGCCCTAAATGCAAAGGCTCTAGGCGCAAATACTGGTGTTAGAGTTAATTCAATCAAGGAAACACGGCCTGTTGGTGAAGCGCATATTGAAGAAGAATCAGCCGAGTGGTTCTTGTGGGAGAACAACTCCATTTGGCTCACTAACTTCACACACCATCAGGCTTTCAAGCAGCTCTCAAGGAAACTCAGTTTTCACACTCTAGGCTTAATGCCCTTTGAGTGCCTAGGGCTGAAATGAAGCTTGGTGAGCTTCCCACACAAACCAAGGCTCCACATGCTTGTTTCACATGCCACCAACTCCACATTCACAGACAACTTCAGTGCCAAAGTCGTTTGCAGAGAGCCCTCAACAGAAAGGCTCTAGGTGCAAATATTGGTGTGAGAGCTAATTCAATCAAGCAACACTGCACGTTGGTGAAGCGCATATTGAAGAAGAATCAGCCGAGTGGTTCTTGTGGGAGAACAGCTCCATTTGGCTCACTAACATCACACACCATCAGGCTTCCAAGCAGCTCTCAAGGAAATTCAGTTTTCACACTCTAGGCTTAATGCCCTTAGAGTGCCTAGGACTGAAATGAAGCTTGCTGAGCTTCCCACACAAACCAAGGCTCCACATGCGGGTTTCACATGCCACCAACTCCACATTCACAGACAACTTCAGCGCCAAAGCCGTTTTCAAATAGCCCTCAATACAAAGGCTCTAGTCCCAAATATTGTTGTGAGAGCTAATTCAATCAAGGAAACACTGCATGGTGGTGAAGCGCATATTGAAGAAGAATCAGCCGAGTGGTTCTTGTGGGAGAACAACTCCATTTGGCTCACTAATTTCACACACCATCAGGCTCCAAGCAGCTCTCAAGGAAACTCAGCTTTCACACTCTAGGCTTAATGCCCTTTGAGTGCATTATCTAGGAATGAACTTGGTAGAGCATCCCACACAAACCAATGCTCCACAGGTGTGCTTCACATGCCACCAACTCCACATTCACAGACAAATTCAGTGCCAAAGCCGTTTTCAGATAGCCCTCAATACAAAGGCTCTAGGCGCAAATATTTGTGTGAGAGCTAATTCAATCAAGGAAACACTGCATGTTGGTGAAGCGCATATTGAAGACGAATCAGCTGAGTGGTTCTTGTGGGAGAACAACTCCATTTGGCTCACTAACTTCACACACCATCAGGCTTCCAAGCAGCTCTCAAGGAAACTCAATTTTCACACTCTAGGCTTAATGCCCTTTGAGTGCATTATTTAGGACTGAAATGAAGCTTGGTGAGCTTCCCACACAAACCAATGCTCCACATGCGGGTTTCACATGCCACCAACTCCACATTCACAGACAACTTCAGCGCCAAAACCCTTTTCAGATAGCCCTCAATACAAAGGCTTTAGGCGCAAATATTGGCGTGAGAGCTAATTCAATCAAGGAAACACTGCACGTTGGTGAAGCGCATATTGAAGAAGAATCAGCCGAGTGGTTCTTGTGGGAGAACAACTCCATTGGGTTCACTAACTTCACACACCATCAGGCTTCCAAGCAGCTCTCAAGGAAACTCAGTTTTCACACTCTAGGCTTAATGCCCTTTGAGTGCATTATCTAGGAATGAACTTGGTAGAGCATCCCACACAAACCAATGCTCCACATGCGGGTTTCACATGCCACCAACTCCACATTCACAGACAACTTCAGCGCTAAAGCCGTTTTCAGATAGCCCTCAATACAAAGGCTCGAGGCGCAAATATTGGTGTGAGAGCTAATTCAATCAAGGAAACACTGCATGTTGGTGAAGCGCATATTGAAGAAGAATCAGCAGAGTGGTTCTTGTGGGAGAACAACTCCATTTGGCTCACTAACTTCACACATCACCATCAGGCTTCCAAGCAGCTCTCAAGGAAACTCAGTTTTCACACTCTAGGCTTAATGCCCTTTGAGTGCCTAAGACTGAAATGAAGCTTGGTGAGCTTCCCACACAAACCAATGCTCCACATGCGGGTTTCACATGCCACCAACTCCACATTCACAGACAACTTCAGCGCCAATGCCGTTTTCTGATAGCTCTCAATACAAAGGCTCTAGGCGCAAATATTGGTGTGAGAGCTAATTGAATCGAGGAAACACTGCATGTTGGTGAAGCGCATATTGAAGAAGAATCAGCCGAGTGGTTCTTGTGGGAGAACAACTCCATTTGGCTTACTAACTTCACCCACCATCAGCATTCCAAGCAGCTCTCAAGGAAACTCAGTTTCCACACTCTAGGCTTAATGTCCCTTGAGTGCATTATCTAGGACTGAAATGAAGCTTGGTGAGCTTCCCACACAAACCAAGGCTCCACATGCGGGTTTCACATGCCACCAACTCCACATTCACAGACAACTTCCTAGCCAAAACCCTTTTCAGATAGCCCTAAATGCAAAGGCTCTAGGCGCAAATACTGGTGTGAGAGTTAATTCAATCAAGGAAACACGGCCTGTTGGTGAAGCGCATATTGAAGAAGAATCAGCCGAGTGGTTCTTGTGGGAGAACAACTCCATTTGGCTCACTAACTTCACACACCATCAGGCTTCCAAGCAGCTCTCAAGGAAACTCAGTTTTCACACTCTAGGCTTAATGCCCTTTGAGTGCCTAAGACTGAAATGAAGCTTGGTGAGCTTCCCACACAAACCAAGGCTCCACATGCTTGTTTCACATGCCACCAACTCCACATTCACAGAAAACTTCAGTGCCAAAGTCGTTTGCAGAGAGCCCTCAACACAAAGGCTCTAGGTGCAAATATTGGTGTGAGAGCTAATTCAATCAAGCAACACTGCACGTTGGTGAAGCGCATATTGAAGAAGAATCAGCCGAGTGGTTCTTGTGGGAGAACAGCTCCATTTGGCTCACTAACATCACACACCATCAGGCTTCCAAGCAGCTCTCAAGGAAACTCAGTTTTCACACTCTAGGCTTAATGCCTTTTGAGTGCATTATTTAGGACTGAAATGAAGCTTGGTGAGCTTCCCACACAAACCAATGCTCCACATGCGGGTTTCACATGCCACCAACTCCACATTCACAGACAACTTCAGCGCCCAAACCCTTTTCAGATAGCCCTCAATACAAAGGCTTTAGGCGCAAATATTGGTGTGAGAGCTAATTCAATCAAGGAAACACTGCACGTTGGTGAAGCGCATATTGAAGAAGAATCAGCAGAGTGGTTCTTGTGGGAGAACAACTCCATTGGGTTCACTAACTTCACACACCATCAGGCTTCCAAGCAGCTCTCAAGGAAACTCAGTTTTCACACTCTAGGCTTAATGCCCTTTGAGTGCATTATCTAGGAATGAACTTGGTAGAGCATCCCACACAAACCAATGCTCCACATGCGGGTTTCACATGCCACCAACTCCACATTCACAGACAACTTCAGCGCTAAAGCCGTTTTCAGATAGCCCTCAATACAAAGGCTCGAGGCGCAAATATTGGTGTGAGAGCTAATTCAATCAAGGAAACACTGCATGTTGGTGACGCGCATATTGAAGAAGAATCAGCCGAGTGGTTCTTGTGGGAGAACAACTCCATTTGGCTCACTAACTTCACACACCATCAGGCTTCCAAGCAGCTCTCAATGAAACTCAATTTTCACACTCTAGGCGTAATGCCCTTTGAATGCATTATCTATTACTGAAATGAAGCTTGGTGACCTTTCCTCACAAACCAAGGCTCCACATGCGGGTTTCACATGCCACCAACTCCACATTCACAGACAACTTCCTAGCCAAAGCCGTTTTCAGATAGCCCTCAATACAAATGCTCTAGGCCCAAATATTTGTGTGAGAGCTAATTCAATCAAGCAACACTGCATGTTGGTGAAGCGCATATTGAAGAAGAATCAGCAGAGTGGTTCTTGTGGGAGAACAACTCCATTTGGCTCACTAACTTCACACACCATGACGCTTCCAAGCAGCTCTCAAGGAAACTCAGTTTTAACACTCTAGGCTTAATGCCCTTTGAGTGCCTAGGACTGAAATGAAGCTTGGTGAGCTTCCAACACAAATCAAGGCTCCACATGCGGGTTTCACATGCCACCAACTCCACATTCACAGACAACTTCAGCGCCAAAGCCGTTTTCAGATAGCCCTCAATACAAAGGCTCTAGGCGGAAATATTGGTGTGAGAGCTAATTTAATCAAGGAAACACTTCATGTTGGTGAAGCGCATATTGAAGAAGAATCAGCCAAGTGGTTCTTGTGGGAGAACAACTCCATTTGGCTCACTAACTTCACACACCATCAGACATCCAAGTAGCTCTCAAGGAAACTCACTTTTCACTCGAGGCTTAATGCCCTTTGAGTGCTAGAACTAAAATGAAGTTGGTGAGCTTCGAACACAAACCAAGGCTCCACATGTGGGTTTCACATGCCACCAACTCCACATTCACAGACAACTTCAGCGCCAAAGCCGTTTTCAGATAGCCTTCAATACAAAGTCTCTAGGCGGAAATATTGGTGTGAGAGCTAATTTAATCAAGGGAAACACTTCATGTTGGTGAAGCGCATATTGAAGAAGAATCAGCCAAGTGGTTCTTGTGGGAGAACAACTCCATTTGGCTCACTAACTTCACACACCATCAGACATCCAAGTAGCTCTCAAGGAAACTCACTTTTCACTCGAGGCTTAATGCCCTTTGAGTGCCTAGGACTGAAATGAAGCTTGGTGAGCTTCCCACACAAAGCAGTGCTCCACATGCGGGTTTCACATGCCACCAACTCCACATTCACAGACAACTTCAGCGCCAAAGCTGTTTTCAGATAGCCCTCGATACAAAGGCTCTAGGCGCAAATATTGGTGTGAGAGCTAATTCAATCAAGGAAACACTGCACGTTGGTGAAGCGCATTTTGAAGAAGAATCAGCAGAGTGGTTTTTGTGAGAGAACAACTCCATTTGGCTCACTTACTTCACACACCATCAGCTTCCAAGCAGCTCTCAAGGAAACTCAGTTTTCACACTCTAGGGCTTAATGCCCTTTGAGTGCATTATCTAGGAATGAAGTTGGTGGAGCATGCCACACAAACCAAGGCTCCACATGCGGGTTTCACATGCCACCAACTCCACATTCACAGACAACTTCAGCGCTAAAGCTGTTTTCAGATAGCCCTCAATACACAGGCTGTAGGCGCAAATATTGGTGTGAGAGCTAATTCAATCAAGGAAACACTGCACGTTGGTGAAGCGCATTTGAAGAAGAATCAGCAGAGTGGTTTTTGTGAGAGAACAACTCCATTTGGCTCACTTACTTCACACACCATCAGGCTTCCAAGCAGCTCTCAAGGAAACTCAGTTTTCACACTCAAGGCTTAATGCCCTTTGAGTGCATTATCTAGGAATGAAGTTGGTGGAGCATGCCACACAAACCAATGCTGCACATGCGGGTTTCACATGCCACCAACTCCACATTCACAGACAACTTCAGCGCTAAAGCTGTTTTCAGATAGCCTCAATACACAGGCTGTAGGCGCAAATATTGGTGTGAGAGCTAATTCAATCAAGGAAACACTGCATGTTGGTGAAGCGCATATTGAAGAAGAATCAGCCGAGTGGTTCTTGTGGGAGAACAACTCCATTTGGCTCACTAACTTCACACACCATCAGGCTTCCAGCAGCTCTCAAGGAAACTCAGTTTTCACACTCTAGGCTTAATGCCCTTTGAGTGCATAGGACTGAGTTGAAGCTTGGTGAGCTTCCCACACAAACCAATGCTCCACATGCGGGTTTCACATGCCACCAACTCCACATTCACAGACAACTTCCTAGCCAAAGCCGTTTTCAGATAGCCCTCAATACGAAGCCTCTAGGCGCAAATATTGGTGTGAGAGCTAACTCAATCAAGGAAACACTGCATGTTGGTGAAGCGCATATTGAAGAAGAATCAGCCGAGTGGTTCTAGTGGGAGAACAACTCCATTTGGCTCACTAACTTCACACACCATCAGGCTTCCAAGCAGCTCTCAAGGAAACTCAGTTTTCACACTCCAGGCTTAATGCCCTTTGACTGCATTATCTAGGAATGAACCTGCTAGAGCGTCCACACAAACCAATGCTCCACATGCGGGTTTCACATGCCACCAACTCCACATTCACAGACAACTTCCTAGCCAAAGCCGTTTTCAGATAGCCCTCAATACAATTGCTCTAGGCGCAATTATTGGTGTGAGAGCTAATTCAATCAAGGAAACACTGCATGTTGGTGAAGCGCATATATTGTAGAAGAATCAGCCGAGTGGTTCTTGTGGGAGAACAACTCCATTTGGCTCACTAACTTCACACACCATCAGGCTTCCAAGCAGCTCTCAAGGAAACTCAGTTTTCACACTCGAGGCTTAATGCCCCTTGAGTGCATCATTTAGGACTGAGTTGAAGCTTGGTGAGCTTCCCACACAAACCAATGCTCCACATGCGGGTTTCACATGCCACCAACTCCACATTCACAGACAACTTCAGCGCCAAAGCCGTTTTCAGATAGCCCTCAATACAAATGCTCTAGGCACAAATATTGGTGTGAGAGCTAATTCAATCAAGGAAACACTGCATGTAACCAATGCTTCATATGCGGGTTTCACATGCCACCAACTCCACATTCACAGACAACTTCCTAGCCAAAGCCGTTTTCAGATAGCCCTCAATACGAAGGCTCTAGGCGCAAATATTGGTGTGAAAGCTAACTCAATCAAGGAAACACTGCATGTTGGTGAAGCGCATATTGAACAAGAATCAGCCGAGTGGTTCTTGTGGAGAGAACAACTCCATTTGGCTCACTAACTTCACACACCATCAGGCTTCCAAGCAGCTCTCAAGGAAACTCAGTTTTCACACTCTAGGCTTAATGCCCTTTGAGTCTTGGACTGTAATGAAGCTTTGTTAGCATCCCACACAAACCAAGGCTCCACATGCGTGTTTCACATGCCACCAACTCCACATTCACAGACAACTTCCTAGCCAAAGCCGTTTTCAGATAGCCATCAATACAAAGGCTCTAGGGGCAAATATTGGTGTGAGAGCTAATTCAATCAAGGAAACACTGCATGTTGGTGAAGCGCATATTGAAGAAGAATCAGCCGAGTGGTTCTTGTGGGAGAACAACTCCATTTGGCTCACTAACTTCACACACCATCAGGCTTCCAAGCAGCTCTCAAGGAAACTCAGTTTTCACACTCTAGGCTTAATGCCCCTTTGAGTGCCATTATCTAGGAATGAACCTGTAGAGCATCCCACACAAACCAATGCTGCACATGCGGGTTTCACATGCCACCAACTCCACATTCACAGACAACTTCCTAGCCAAAGCCGTTTTCAGATAGCCCACAATACAAAGGCTCCGAGGCGCAAATATTGGTGTGAGAGCTAATACAATCAAGGAAACACTGCATGTAACCAATTGCTCCACATGCGGGTTTTCACATGCCACCAACTCCACATTCACAGACAACTTCCTAGCCAAAGCCGTTTTCAGATAGCCATCAATACAAAGGCTCTAGGCCCAAAATATATGTGTGAGAGCTAATTCAATTAAGGAAACAACTGCATGTTGGTGAAGCGCATATTGAAGAAGAATCAGCCGAGTGGTTCTTGTGGGAGAACAACTCCATTGTGGCTCACTAACTTCACACACCATCAGGCTTCCAAGCAGCTCTCAAGGAAACTCAGTTTTCACACTCTAGGGCTTAATGCCCTTTGAGTGCATAGGACTGAGTTGAAGCTTGGGTGAGCTTCCCACACAAAACCAATGCTCCACATGCGGGTTTCACATGCCACCAACTCCACATTCATAGACAACTTCAGCGCCAAAGCCGTTTTCAGATAGCCCTCAATACGAAGCCTCTAGGCGCAAATATTGGTGTGAGAGCTAACTCAATCAAGGAAACACTGCATGTTGGTGAAGCACAATATTGAAGAAGAATCAGCCGAGTGGTTCTTGTGGGAGAACAACTCCATTTGGCTCACTAACTTCACACACCATCAGGCTTCCAAGCAGCTCTCAAGGAAACTCAGTTTTCACACTCTAGGCTTAATGCCCTTTGACTACATTATCTAGGAATGAAACTGGTAGACCGTCCCACACAAAACCAATGCTCCACATGCGGGTTTCACATGCCACCAACTCCACATTCACAGACAACTTCAGCGCCAAAGCCGTTTTCAGATAGCCCTCAATGCTCAGGCTCTAGGCGCAAATATTGGTGTGAGAGCTAATTCAATCAAGGAAACACTGCATGTTGGTGAAGCGCATATTGAAGAAGAATCAGACCGAGTGGTTTCTTGTGGGAGAACAACTCCATTTGCTCACTAACTTCACGTACCATCAGGCTTCCAAGCAGCTCTCAAGGAAACCTCAGTTTTCACACTCTAGGCTTAATGCCCTTTGAGTGCCTAGGACTGAAATGAAGCTTGCTGAGCTTCCCACACAAACCAAAGCTCCACATGCGGGTTTCACATGCCACCAACTCCACATTCACAGACAACTTCAGCGCCTAAGATGTTTTCAGATATCACTTCAATACAAAGGCTCTAGGCGCAAATATTGGGTGTGAGAGTTAATTCAATCAAGGAAACACTGCACGTTGGTGAAGCGCATATTGAAGAAGAATCAGCCGAGTGGTTCTTGTGGAGAACAACTCCATTTGGCTCACTAACTTCACACACCATCAGGCTTCCAAGCAGCTCTCAAGGAAACTCAGTTTTCACACTCTAGGCTTAATGCCTTTGAGTGCATTATCTAGGAATGAACCTATTAGAGCATCCCACACAAACCAATGCTCCACATGCGGGTTTTCACATGCCACCAACTCCACATTCACAAACAACTTCAGCCGCCAAAGCCGTTTTCAGATAGCCCTCAATACAAATGCTCTAGGCACAAATATTGGTGTGAGAGCTAATTCAATCAAGGAAACACTGCATGTAACCAATGCTCCACATGCGGGTTTCACATGCCACCAACTCCACATTCACAGACAACTTCAGCGCCAAAGGCCGTTTTCAGATAGCCCTCAATGCTCAGGCTCTAGGCGCAAATTATTGGTGTGAGAGCTAATTCAATCAAGGAAACACTGCATGTTGGTGAGAGCGCATATTGAAGAAGAATCAGCCGAGTGGTTCTTGTGGGAGAACAACTCCATTTGGCTCACTAACTTCACACACCATCAGGCTTCCAAGCAGCTCTCAAGGAAACTCAGTTTTTCACACTCTAGGCTTAATGCCCCTTTGAGTGCCTAGGACTGAAATGAAGCTTGGTGAGCTTCCCACACAAACCAAAGCTCCACATGCGGGGTTTCACATGCCACCAACTCCACATTCACAGACAACTTCAGCGCCAAAACCCTTTTCAGATAGCCCTCAATACAAAGGCTCTAGGCCCAATTATTGGTGTGAGAGCTAATTCAATCAAGGAAACACTGCACGTTGGTGAAGCGCATATTGAAGAAGAATCAGCCGAGTGGTTCGTTGTGGGAGAACAACTCCATTTGGCTCACTAACTTCACACAATCCAATCAGGCTTCCAAGCAGCTCTCAAGGAAACTCAGTTTTCACACTCTAGGCTTAATTCCCTTTGAGTGCATTATCTAGGAATGAACCTATTAGAGCATCCCACACAAACCAATGCTCCACATGCGGGTTAATGCCACAAGCCACCAACTCCACATTCACAGACAACTTCAGCGCCAAAGCCGTTTTCAGATACCCCTCAATACAAATGCTCTAGGCACAAATATTGGTGTGAGAGCTAATTCAATCAAGGAAACACTGCATGTAACCAATGCTTCATATGCGGGTTTCACATGCCACCAAACTCCACATTCACAGACAACTTCCTAGCCAAAGCCGTTTTCAGATAGCCCTCAATACAAAGGGCTCTAGGGGCAAATATTGGTGTGGAGAGCTAATTCAATCTAGGAAACACTGCATGTTGGTGAAGCGCATATTGAAGAAGAATCAGCCGAGTGGTTCTTGTGGGAGAACAACTCCATTTGGCTCACTAACTTCACACACCATCAGGCTTCCAAGCAGCTCTCAAGGAAAACTCAGTTTTCACACTCTAGGCTTAATGCCCTTTGAGTGCATTATCTAGGAATGAAACCTGGTAGAGCATCCCACACAAACCAATGCTGCACATGCGGGTTTCACATGCCGCCAACTCCACATTCACAGACAACTTCCTAGCCAAGAGCCGTTTTCAGATAGCCCACAATACAAAGGCTCCAGGCGCAAAATAATGGAGTGTGAGAGCTAATACAATCAAGGAAACACTGCATGTAACCAATGCTCCACATGCGGGTTTCACATGCCACCAACTCCACATTCACAGACAACTTCCTAGCCAAAGCCGTTTCAGATAGCCATCAATACAAAGGCTCTAGGCCCAAATATTGGTGTGAGAGCTAATTCAATTAAGGAAACACTGCCATGTTGGTGAAGCGCATATTGAAGAAGAATCAGCCGAGTGGTTCTTGTGGGAGAACAACTCCAATTGGCTCACTAACTTCACACACCATCAGGCTTCCAAGCAGCTCTCAAGAAACTCAGTTTTCACACTCTAGGCTTAATGCCCTTTGAGTGCATAGGACTGAGTTGAAGCTTGGTGAGCTTCCCACACAAACCAATGCTCCACATGCGGGTTTCACATGCCACCAACTCCACATTCACAGACAACTTCAGCGCCAAAGCCGTTTTCAGATAGCCCTCAATACGAAGCCTCTAGGCGCAAATATTGGTGTGAGAGCTAACTCAATCAAGGAAACACTGCATGTTGGTGAAGCACATATTGAAGAAGAATCAGCCGAGTGGTTCTTGTGTGAGAACAACTCCATTTGGCTCACTAACTTCACACACCATCAGGCTTCCAAGCAGCTCTCAAGGAAACTCAGTTTTCACACTCTAGGCTTAATGCCCTTTGACTACATTATCTAGGAATGAAACTGGTAGACCGTCCCACACAAACCATTGCTCCACATGCGGGTTTCACATGCCACCAACTCCACATTCACAGACACCTTCAGCGCCAAAGCGTTTTCAGATAGCCCTCAATGCAAAGGCTCTAGGCGCAAATATTGGTGTGAGAGCTAATTCAATCAAGGAAACACTGCATGTTGGTGAAGCGCATATTGAAGAAGAATCAGCCGAGTGGTTCTTGTGGAGAACAACTCCATTTGGCTCACTAACTTCACACACCATCAGGCTTCCAAGCAGCTCTCAAGGAAACTCAGTTTTCACACTCTAGGCTTAATGCCCTTTGAGTGCCTAGGACTGAAATGAAGCTTGCTGAGCTTCCCACACAAACCAAGCTCCACATGCGGGTTTCACATGCCACCAACTCCACATTCACAGACAACTTCAGCGCCAAAGCCATTTTCAGATAGCCCTCAATACAAAGGCTCTAGGCCCAATTATTGGTGTGAGAGCTAATTCAATCAAGGAAACACTGCACGTTGGTGAAGCGGCATATTGAAGAAGAATCAGCCGAGTGGTTCTTGTGGGAGAACAACTCCATTTGGCTCACTAACTTCACACACCATCAGGCTTCCAAGCAGCTCTCAAGGAAACTCAGTTTTCACACTCTAGGCTTAATGCCCTTTGAGTGCATTATCTAGGAATGAACCCTTATTAGAGCATCCCACACAAACCAATGCTCCACATGCGGGTTTCACATGCCACCAACTCCACATTCACAGACAACTTCAGCGCCAAAGCCGTTTTCAGATAGCCCTCAATACAAATGCTCTAGGCACAAATATTGGTTGTGAGAGCTAATTCAATCAAGGAAACACTGCATGTAACCAATGCTTTCATATGCGGGGTTTCACATGCCACCAACTCCACATTCACAGACAACTTCCTAGCCAAAGCCGTTTTCAGATAGCCCTCAATACGAAGGCTCTAGGCGCAAATATTGGTGTGAAAGCTAACCTCAATCAAGGAAACACTGCATGTTGGTGAAGCGCATATTGAACAAGAATCAGCCGAGTGGTTCTTGTGGGAGAACAACTCCATTTGGCTCACTAACTTCACACACATCAGGCTTCCAAGCAGCTCTCAAGGAAACTCAGTTTTCACACTCTAGGCTAATGCCCTTTGACTGCATTATCTAGGACTGAAATGAAGCTTGGTGAGCTTCCCCGACACAAACCAATGCTCCACATGCGGGTTTCACATGCCACCAACTCCACATTCACAGAAAACTTCAGCGCCAAAGTCGTTTTCAGAGAGCTCTCAATACAAAGGCTCTAGGGGGCAAATATTGGCGTGAGAGCTAATTCAATCAAGGAAACAATGCACGTTGGTGAAGCGCATATTGAAGAGAAGAATCAGCCGAGTGGTTCTAGTGGGAGAACAACTCCATTTGGCTCACTAACTTCACACACCATCAGGCGTCCAAGCAGCTCTCAAGGAAACTCAGTTTTCACACTCTAGGCATAATGCACTTTGAGAGCCTAGGATTGAAATGAAGCTTGGTGAGCTTCCCACACAAACCAAGGCTCCACTTGAGGGTTTCACATGCCACCAACTCCACACTCAATGACAACTTCTGCGCCAAAGCCATTTTCAGATAGCCCTCAATGCAAAGGCTCTAGGCACAAATATGTGGTGTGAGAGCTAATTCATCAAGGAAAAAATGCACGTTGGTGAAGCGCATATTGAAGAAGAATCAGCCGAGTGTGTTCTAGTGGGAGAACAACTCCATTTGGCTCACTAACCTTCACACACCATCAGGCTTCCAAGCAGCTCTCAAGGAAACTCAGTTTTCACACTCCAGGGCATAATGCACTTTGAGAGTCTAGGATTGAAATGAAGCTTGGTGAGCTTCCCACACAAACCAAGGGCTCCACTTGAGGGTTTCACATGGCCACCAACTCCACATTCACTGACAACTTCAGCGCCAAAGCCATTTTCAGATAGCCCTCAATGCAAAGGCTCTAGGCGACAAATATTGGTGTGAGAGCTAATTCAATCAAGGAAACAATGCACGTTGGTGAAGCGCATATTGAAGAAGAATCAGCCGAGTGGTTCTTGTGGGGAGAACAACTCCATTTGGCTCACTAACTTCACACACCATCAGGCTTCCAAGCAGCTCTCAAGGAAACTCAGTTTTCACACTCTAGGCTTAATGCCTTTGAGTGCCTAGGACTGAAATGAAGATGGTTAGGCTCCCACACTTACCAATGCTCCACATGCGGGTTTCACATGCCACCAACTCCACATTCAGCAGACAACTTCAGCGCAAAGCCGTTTTCACATAGCCCTCAATGCTCAAGCTCTATGCGCAAATATTGGTGTGAGAGTTAATTCAATCAAGGAAACACTGCATGTTGGTGAAGCGCATATTGAAGAAGAATCAGCCGAGTGGTTCTTGTGGGAGAACAACTCCATTTGGCTCACTAACTTCACACACCATCAGGCTTCCAAGCAGCTCTCAAGGAAACTCAGTTTTCACCACTCTAGGCTTAATGCCCTTTGAGTGCATTATCTAGGACTGAAATGAAGCTTGGTGAGCTTCCCACACAAACAAGGCTCACATGCGGGTTTCACATGCCACCAACTCCACATTCACAGACAACTTCAGCGCCAAAGCCGTTTTCAGATATCCCTCAATACAAAGTCTCTAGGCGCAAATATTGGTGTGAGAGCTAATTCAATCAAGGAAACAATGCATGTTGGTGAAGCGCATATTGAAGAAGAATCAGCGCGAGGTGGTTCTTGTGGGAGAACAACTCCATTTGGCTCACTAACTTCACACACCATCCAGGGCTTCCAAGCAGCTCTCAAGGAAACTCAGTTTTCACACTCTAGGCTTAATGCCCTTTGAGTGCATTATCTAGGCATGAACTTGGTAGAGCATCCCAGCACAAACCAATGCTCCACATGCGGGTTTTCACATGCCACCAACTCCCACATTTCACAGACAACTTTCAACGCCTAAGCTGTTTTCAGATATCACTCAATACAAAGGCTCTAGGCGCAATTGTTGGGTGTGAGAGCTAATTCAATCAAGGAAAACACTGCCATGTTGGTGAAGCGCATATTGAAGAAGAATCAGCCGAGTGGTTCTTGTGGGAGAACAACTCCATTTGGCTCGACTAACTTCACACACCATCAGGCTTCCAAGCAGCTCTCAAGGAAACTGAGTTTTCACGCTCTATGCTTAATGCCCTTTGAGTGCCTACGACTGAAATCAAGCTTGGTGAGCTTCCCACACAAACCAAGGCTCCACATGCGGGTTTCACAATGCCACCAACTCCACATTCACAGAAAACTTCAGCGCCCAAAGCGTTTTCAGATAGCCCTCAATGCTCAGGCTCTAGGCGCAAATATTGGTGTGAGAGTTAATTCAATGAAGGAAACACTGCATGTTGGTGAAGCGCATATTGAAGAAGAATCAGCCGAGTGGTTCTTGAGGGAAAACAACTCCATTTCGCTCACTAACTTCACACCACATCAGGCTTCCAAGCAGCTCTCAAGGAAACTCAGTTTTCACACTCTAGGCTTAATGCCCTTTACTTGCATTATCTAGGACTGAAATGAAGCTTGGTGAGCTTCCCACACAAACCAAGGCTCCCACATGCGGGTTTCAGATGCCAACAACTCCACATTCACAGACAACTTCAGCGCCAAAGCCGTTTTCAGATATCCCTCAATACAAAGGCTCTAGGCGCAAATATTGGTGTGAGAGCTAATTCAATCAAGGAAACACTGCATGTTGGTGAAGCGCATATTGAAGAAGAATCAGCCGAGTGGTTCTCTGTGGGAGAACAACTCCATTTGGCTCACTAACTTCACACACCCATCAGGCTTCCAAGCAGCTCTCAAGGAAACTCAGTTTTCACACTCTAGGCTTAATGCCCCTTGAGTGCATCCTTTAGGCTGAAATTAAGCTTAGTAGGCATCTCACAAAAACCAAGGCTCCACATGCAGGTTTCACATGCCACCAACTCCACATTCACAGACAACTTCCTAGCCAAAGCCGTTTTCAGATAGCCATCAATACA
>NW_026697729.1:0-37607 GCF_030435755.1 Ochotona princeps
GGAATGAACCTGGTAGAGCATCCCACACAAACGAATGCTCCACATGCGGGTTTCACATGCCACCAACTCCACATTCACAGGCAACTTCAGCGCCACAGCCGTTTTCAGATAGCCCTCAATGCAAAGGCTCTAGACGCAAATATTGGTGTGAGAGCTAATTCAATCAAGGAAACACTGCATGTTGGTGAAGGGCATATTGAAGAATGATCAGCCGAGTGGTTCTTGTGGGAGAACAACTCCATTTGGCTCACTAACTTCACACACCATCAGGCTTCCAAGCAGCTCTCAAGGAAACTCAGTTTTCACACTCTATGCTTAGTGCCCTTTGTATGGCTAGGAATGAAATGAACCTGGTAGAGCATCCCACACAAACGAATGCTCCACATGCGGGTTTCACATGCCACCAACTCCACATTCACAGTCAACTTCAGCGCCACAGCCGTTTTCAGATAGCCCTCAATGTAAAGGCTCTAGACACAAATATTTGTGTGAGAGCTAATTCAATCAAGGAAACACTGCATGTTGGTGAAGGGCATATTGAAGAAGGATCAGCCGAGTGGTTCTTGTGGGAGAACAACTCCATTTGGCTCACTAACTTCACACACCATCAGGCTTCCAAGCAGCTCTCAAGGAAACTCAGTTTTCACACTCTATGCTTAGTGCCCTTTGAGTGCATTATCTAGGAATGAACCTGGTAGAGCATCCCACACAAACGAATGCTCCACATGCGGGTTTCACATGCCACCAACTCCACATTCACAGGCAACTTCAGCGCCACAGCCGTTTTCAGATAGCCCTCACTGCAAAGGCTCTAGACGCAAATATTGGTGTGAGAGCTAATTCAATCAAGGAAACACTGCATGTTGGTGAAGGGCATATTGAAGAAGGATCAGCCGAGTGGTTCTTGTGGGAGAACAACTCCATTTGGCTCACTAACTTCACACACCATCAGGCTTCCAAGCAGCTCTCAAGGAAACTCAGTTTTCACACTCTATGCTTAGTGCCCTTTGTGTGCCTAGGACTGAAATGAACCTGGTAGAGCATCCCACACAAACGAATGCTCCACATGCGGGTTTCACATGCCACCAACTCCACATTCACAGGCAACTTCAGCGCCACAGCCGTTTTCAGATAGCCCTCAATGCAAAGGCTCTAGACGCAAATATTGGTGTGAGAGCTAATTCAATCAAGGAAACACTGCATGTTGGTGAAGGGCATATTGAAGAAGGATCAGCCGAGTGGTTCTTGTGGGAGAACAACTCCATTTGGCTCACTAACTTCACACACCATCAGGCTTCCAAGCAGCTCTCAAGGAAACTCAGTTTTCACACTCTATGCTTAGTGCCCTTTGAGTGCATTATCTAGGAATGAACCTGGTAGAGCATCCCACACAAACGAATGCTCCACATGCGGGTTTCACATGCCACCAACTCCACATTCACAGGCAACTTCAGCGCCACAGCCGTTTTCAGATAGCCCTCAATGCAAAGGCTCTAGACGCAAATATTGGTGTGAGAGCTAATTCAATCAAGGAAACACTGCATGTTGGTGAAGGGCATATTGAAGAAGGATCAGCCGAGTGGTTCTTGTGGGAGAACAACTCCATTTGGCTCACTAACTTCACACACCATCAGGCTTCCAAGCAGCTCTCAAGGAAACTCAGTTTTCACACTCTATGCTTAGTGCCCTTTGAGTGCATTATCTAGGAATGAACCTGGTAGAGCATCCCACACAAACGAATGCTCCACATGCGGGTTTCACATGCCACCAACTCCACATTCACAGGCAACTTCAGCGCCACAGCCGTTTTCAGATAGCCCTCAATGCAAAGGCTCTAGACGCAAATATTGGTGTGAGAGCTAATTCAATCAAGGAAACACTGCATGTTGGTGAAGGGCATATTGAAGAAGGATCAGCCGAGTGGTTCTTGTGGGAGAACAACTCCATTTGGCTCACTAACTTCACACACCATCAGGCTTCCAAGCAGCTCTCAAGGAAACTCAGTTTTCACACTCTATGCTTAGTGCCCTTTGTATGGCTAGGAATGAAATGAACCTGGTAGAGCATCCCACACAAACGAATGCTCCACATGCGGGTTTCACATGCCACCAACTCCACATTCACAGGCAACTTCAGCGCCACAGCCGTTTTCAGATAGCCCTCAATGCAAAGGCTCTAGACGCAAATATTGGTGTGAGAGCTAATTCAATCAAGGAAACACTGCATGTTGGTGAAGGGCATATTGAAGAAGGATCAGCCGAGTGGTTCTTGTGGGAGAACAACTCCATTTGGCTCACTAACTTCACACACCATCAGGCTTCCAAGCAGCTCTCAAGGAAACTCAGTTTTCACACTCTATGCTTAGTGCCCTTTGAGTGCATTATCTAGGAATGAACCTGGTAGAGCATCCCACACAAACGAATGCTCCACATGCGGGTTTCACATGCCACCAACTCCACATTCACAGGCAACTTCAGCGCCACAGCCGTTTTCAGATAGCCCTCAATGCAAAGGCTCTAGACGCAAATATTGGTGTGAGAGCTAATTCAATCAAGGAAACACTGCATGTTGGTGAAGGGCATATTGAAGAAGGATCAGCCGAGTGGTTCTTGTGGGAGAACAACTCCATTTGGCTCACTAACTTCACACACCATCAGGCTTCCAAGCAGCTCTCAAGGAAACTCAGTTTTCACACTCTATGCTTAGTGCCCTTTGTATGGCTAGGACTGAAATGAACCTGGTAGAGCATCCCACACAAACGAATGCTCCACATGCGGGTTTCACATGCCACCAACTCCACATTCACAGGCAACTTCAGCGCCACAGCCGTTTTCAGATAGCCCTCAATGCAAAGGCTCTAGACGCAAATATTGGTGTGAGAGCTAATTCAATCAAGGAAACACTGCATGTTGGTGAAGGGCATATTGAAGAAGGATCAGCCGAGTGGTTCTTGTGGGAGAACAACTCCATTTGGCTCACTAACTTCACACACCATCAGGCTTCCAAGCAGCTCTCAAGGAAACTCAGTTTTCACACTCTATGCTTAGTGCCCTTTGAGTGCATTATCTAGGAATGAACCTGGTAGAGCATCCCACACAAACGAATGCTCCACATGCGGGTTTCACATGCCACCAACTCCACATTCACAGGCAACTTCAGCGCCACAGCCGTTTTCAGATAGCCCTCAATGCAAAGGCTCTAGACGCAAATATTGGTGTGAGAGCTAATTCAATCAAGGAAACACTGCATGTTGGTGAAGGGCATATTGAAGAAGGATCAGCCGAGTGGTTCTTGTGGGAGAACAACTCCATTTGGCTCACTAACTTCACACACCATCAGGCTTCCAAGCAGCTCTCAAGGAAACTCAGTTTTCACACTCTATGCTTAGTGCCCTTTGTATGGCTAGGACTGAAATGAACCTGGTAGAGCATCCCACACAAACGAATGCTCCACATGCGGGTTTCACATGCCACCAACTCCACATTCACAGGCAACTTCAGCGCCACAGCCATTTTCAGATAGCCCTCAATGCAAAGGCTCTAGACGCAAATATTGGTGTGAGAGCTAATTCAATCAAGGAAACACTGCATGTTGGTGAAGGGCATATTGAAGAAGGATCAGCCGAGTGGTTCTTGTGGGAGAACAACTCCATTTGGCTCACTAACTTCACACACCATCAGGCTTCCAAGCAGCTCTCAAGGAAACTCAGTTTTCACACTCTATGCTTAGTGCCCTTTGAGTGCATTATCTAGGAATGAACCTGGTAGAGAATCCCACACAAACGAATGCTCCACATGCGGGTTTCACATGCCACCAACTCCACATTCACAGGCAACTTCAGCGCCACAGCCGTTTTCAGATAGCCCTCAATGCAAAGGCTCTAGACGCAAATATTGGTGTGAGAGCTAATTCAATCAAGGAAACACTGCATGTTGGTGAAGGGCATATTGAAGAAGGATCAGCCGAGTGGTTCTTGTGGGAGAACAACTCCATTTGGCTCACTAACTTCACACACCATCAGGCTTCCAAGCAGCTCTCAAGGAAACTCAGTTTTCACACTCTATGCTTAGTGCCCTTTGTATGGCTAGGACTGAAATGAACCTGGTAGAGCATCCCACACAAACGAATGCTCCACATGCGGGTTTCACATGCCACCAACTCCACATTCACAGGCAACTTCAGCGCCACAGCCGTTTTCAGATAGCCCTCAATGCAAAGGCTCTAGACGCAAATATTGGTGTGAGAGCTAATTCAATCAAGGAAACACTGCATGTTGGTGAAGGGCATATTGAAGAAGGATCAGCCGAGTGGTTCTTGTGGGAGAACAACTCCATTTGGCTCACTAACTTCACACACCATCAGGCTTCCAAGCAGCTCTCAAGGAAACTCAGTTTTCACACTCTATGCTTAGTGCCCTTTGTTTGGCTATAACTGAAATGAACCTGGTAGAGAATCCCACACAAACGAATGCTCCACATGCGGGTTTCACATGCCACCAACTCCACATTCACAGGCAACTTCAGCGCCACAGCCGTTTTCAGATAGCCCTCAATGTAAAGGCTCTAGACGCAAATATTGGTGTGAGAGCTAATTCAATCAAGGAAACACTGCATGTTGGTGAAGGGCATATTGAAGAAGGATCAGCCGAGTAGTTCTTGTGGGAGAACAACTCCATTTGGCTCACTAACTTCACACACCATCAGGCTTCCAAGCAGCTCTCAAGGAAACTCAGTTTTCACACTCTATGCTTAGTGCCCTTTGTATGGCTAGGAATGAAATGAACCTGGTAGAGCATCCCACACAAACGAATGCTCCACATGCGGGTTTCACATGCCACCAACTCCACATTCACAGGCAACTTCAGCGCCACAGCCGTTTTCAGAAAGCCCTCAATGCAAAGGCTCTAGACGCAAATATTGGTGTGAGAGCTAATTCAATCAAGGAAACACTGCATGTTGGTGAAGGGCATATTGAAGAAGGATCAGCCGAGTGGTTCTTGTGGGAGAACAACTCCATTTGGCTCACTAACTTCACACACCATCAGGCTTCCAAGCAGCTCTCAAGGAAACTCAGTTTTCACACTCTATGCTTAGTGCCCTTTGAGTGCATTATCTAGGAATGAACCTGGTAGAGCATCCCACACAAACGAATGCTCCACATGCGGGTTTCACATGCCACCAACTCCACATTCACAGGCAACTTCAGCGCCACAGCCGTTTTCAGATAGCCCTCAATGCAAAGGCTCTAGACGCAAATATTGGTGTGAGAGCTAATTCAATCAAGGAAACACTGCATGTTGGTGAAGGGCATATTGAAGAAGGATCAGCCGAGTGGTTCTTGTGGGAGAACAACTCCATTTGGCTCACTAACTTCACACACCATCAGGCTTCCAAGCAGCTCTCAAGGAAACTCAGTTTTCACACTCTATGCTTAGTGCCCTTTGAGTGCATTATCTAGGAATGAACCTGGTAGAGCATCCCACACAAACGAATGCTCCACATGCGGGTTTCACATGCCACCAACTCCACATTCACAGGCAACTTCAGCGCCACAGCCGTTTTCAGATAGCCCTCAATGCAAAGGCTCTAGACGCAAATATTGGTGTGAGAGCTAATTCAATCAAGGAAACACTGCATGTTGGTGAAGGGCATATTGAAGAAGGATCAGCCGAGTGGTTCTTGTGGGAGAACAACTCCATTTGGCTCACTAACTTCACACACCATCAGGCTTCCAATCAGCTCTCAAGGAAACTCAGTTTTCACACTCTATGCTTAGTGCCCTTTGTATGGCTAGGACTGAAATGAACCTGGTAGAGCATCCCACACAAACGAATGCTCCACATGCGGGTTTCACATGCCACCAACTCCACATTCACAGGCAACTTCAGCGCCACAGCCGTTTTCAGATAGCCCTCAATGCAAAGGCTCTAGACGCAAATATTGGTGTGAGAGCTAATTCAATCAAGGAAACACTGCATGTTGGTGAAGGGCATATTGAAGAAGGATCAGCCGAGTGGTTCTTGTGGGAGAACAACTCCATTTGGCTCACTAACTTCACACACCATCAGGCTTCCAAGCAGCTCTCAAGGAAACTCAGTTTTCACACTCTATGCTTAGTGCCCTTTGTATGGCTAGGAATGAAATGAACCTGGTAGAGCATCCCACACAAACGAATGCTCCACATGCGGGTTTCACATGCCACCAACTCCACATTCACAGGCAACTTCAGCGCCACAGCCGTTTTCAGATAGCCCTCAATGCAAAGGCTCTAGACGCAAATATTGGTGTGAGAGCTAATTCAATCAAGGAAACACTGCATGTTGGTGAAGGGCATATTGAAGAAGGATCAGCCGAGTGGTTCTTGTGGGAGAACAACTCCATTTGGCTCACTAACTTCACACACCATCAGGCTTCCAAGCAGCTCTCAAGGAAACTCAGTTTTCACACTCTATGCTTAGTGCCCTTTGAGTGCATTATCTAGGAATGAACCTGGTAGAGCATCCCACACAAACGAATGCTCCACATGCGGGTTTCACATGCCACCAACTCCACATTCACAGGCAACTTCAGCGCCACAGCCGTTTTCAGATAGCCCTCAATGCAAAGGCTCTAGACGCAAATATTGGTGTGAGAGCTAATTGAATCAAGGAAACACTGCATGTTGGTGAAGGGCATATTGAAGAAGGATCAGCCGAGTGGTTCTTGTGGGAGAACAACTCCATTTGGCTCACTAACTTCACACACCATCAGGCTTCCAAGCAGCTCTCAAGGAAACTCAGTTTTCACACTCTATGCTTAGTGCCCTTTGTATGGCTAGGACTGAAATGAACCTGGTAGAGCATCCCACACAAACGAATGCTCCACATGCGGGTTTCACATGCCACCAACTCCACATTCACAGGCAACTTCAGCGCCACAGCCATTTTCAGATAGCCCTCAATGCAAAGGCTCTAGACGCAAATATTGGTGTGAGAGCTAATTCAATCAAGGAAACACTGCATGTTGGTGAAGGGCATATTGAAGAAGGATCAGCCGAGTGGTTCTTGTGGGAGAACAACTCCATTTGGCTCACTAACTTCACACACCATCAGGCTTCCAAGCAGCTCTCAAGGAAACTCAGTTTTCACACTCTATGCTTAGTGCCCTTTGAGTGCATTATCTAGGAATGAACCTGGTAGAGAATCCCACACAAACGAATGCTCCACATGCGGGTTTCACATGCCACCAACTCCACTTTCACAGGCAACTTCAGCGCCACAGCCGTTTTCAGATAGCCCTCAATGCAAAGGCTCTAGACGCAAATATTGGTGTGAGAGCTAATTCAATCAAGGAAACACTGCATGTTGGTGAAGGGCATATTGAAGAAGGATCAGCCGAGTGGTTCTTGTGGGAGAACAACTCCATTTGGCTCACTAACTTCACACACCATCAGGCTTCCAAGCAGCTCTCAAGGAAACTCAGTTTTCACACTCTATGCTTAGTGCCCTTTGTATGGCTAGGACTGAAATGAACCTGGTAGAGCATCCCACACAAACGAATGCTCCACATGCGGGTTTCACATGCCACCAACTCCACATTCACAGGCAACTTCAGCGCCACAGCCGTTTTCAGATAGCCCTCAATGCAAAGGCTCTAGACGCAAATATTGGTGTGAGAGCTAATTCAATCAAGGAAACACTGCATGTTGGTGAAGGGCATATTGAAGAAGGATCAGCCGAGTGGTTCTTGTGGGAGAACAACTCCATTTGGCTCACTAACTTCACACACCATCAGGCTTCCAAGCAGCTCTCAAGGAAACTCAGTTTTCACACTCTATGCTTAGTGCCCTTTGTTTGGCTATAACTGAAATGAACCTGGTAGAGAATCCCACACAAACGAATGCTCCACATGCGGGTTTCACATGCCACCAACTCCACATTCACAGGCAACTTCAGCGCCACAGCCGTTTTCAGATAGCCCTCAATGTAAAGGCTCTAGACGCAAATATTGGTGTGAGAGCTAATTCAATCAAGGAAACACTGCATGTTGGTGAAGGGCATATTGAAGAAGGATCAGCCGAGTAGTTCTTGTGGGAGAACAACTCCATTTGGCTCACTAACTTCACACACCATCAGGCTTCCAAGCAGCTCTCAAGGAAACTCAGTTTTCACACTCTATGCTTAGTGCCCTTTGTATGGCTAGGAATGAAATGAACCTGGTAGAGCATCCCACACAAACGAATGCTCCACATGCGGGTTTCACATGCCACCAACTCCACATTCACAGGCAACTTCAGCGCCACAGCCGTTTTCAGAAAGCCCTCAATGCAAAGGCTCTAGACGCAAATATTGGTGTGAGAGCTAATTCAATCAAGGAAACACTGCATGTTGGTGAAGGGCATATTGAAGAAGGATCAGCCGAGTGGTTCTTGTGGGAGAACAACTCCATTTGGCTCACTAACTTCACACACCATCAGGCTTCCAAGCAGCTCTCAAGGAAACTCAGTTTTCACACTCTATGCTTAGTGCCCTTTGAGTGCATTATCTAGGAATGAACCTGGTAGAGCATCCCACACAAACGAATGCTCCACATGCGGGTTTCACATGCCACCAACTCCACATTCACAGGCAACTTCAGCGCCACAGCCGTTTTCAGATAGCCCTCAATGCAAAGGCTCTAGACGCAAATATTGGTGTGAGAGCTAATTCAATCAAGGAAACACTGCATGTTGGTGAAGGGCATATTGAAGAAGGATCAGCCGAGTGGTTCTTGTGGGAGAACAACTCCATTTGGCTCACTAACTTCACACACCATCAGGCTTCCAAGCAGCTCTCAAGGAAACTCAGTTTTCACACTCTATGCTTAGTGCCCTTTGAGTGCATTATCTAGGAATGAACCTGGTAGAGCATCCCACACAAACGAATGCTCCACATGCGGGTTTCACATGCCACCAACTCCACATTCACAGGCAACTTCAGCGCCACAGCCGTTTTCAGATAGCCCTCAATGCAAAGGCTCTAGACGCAAATATTGGTGTGAGAGCTAATTCAATCAAGGAAACACTGCATGTTGGTGAAGGGCATATTGAAGAAGGATCAGCCGAGTGGTTCTTGTGGGAGAACAACTCCATTTGGCTCACTAACTTCACACACCATCAGGCTTCCAAGCAGCTCTCAAGGAAACTCAGTTTTCACACTCTATGCTTAGTGCCCTTTGTATGGCTAGGAATGAAATGAACCTGGTAGAGCATCCCACACAAACGAATGCTCCACATGCGGGTTTCACATGCCACCAACTCCACATTCACAGTCAACTTCAGCGCCACAGCCGTTTTCAGATAGCCCTCAATGTAAAGGCTCTAGACACAAATATTTGTGTGAGAGCTAATTCAATCAAGGAAACACTGCATGTTGGTGAAGGGCATATTGAAGAAGGATCAGCCGAGTGGTTCTTGTGGGAGAACAACTCCATTTGGCTCACTAACTTCACACACCATCAGGCTTCCAAGCAGCTCTCAAGGAAACTCAGTTTTCACACTCTATGCTTAGTGCCCTTTGAGTGCATTATCTAGGAATGAACCTGGTAGAGCATCCCACACAAACGAATGCTCCACATGCGGGTTTCACATGCCACCAACTCCACATTCACAGGCAACTTCAGCGCCACAGCCGTTTTCAGATAGCCCTCACTGCAAAGGCTCTAGACGCAAATATTGGTGTGAGAGCTAATTCAATCAAGGAAACACTGCATGTTGGTGAAGGGCATATTGAAGAAGGATCAGCCGAGTGGTTCTTGTGGGAGAACAACTCCATTTGGCTCACTAACTTCACACACCATCAGGCTTCCAAGCAGCTCTCAAGGAAACTCAGTTTTCACACTCTATGCTTAGTGCCCTTTGTGTGCCTAGGACTGAAATGAACCTGGTAGAGCATCCCACACAAACGAATGCTCCACATGCGGGTTTCACATGCCACCAACTCCACATTCACAGGCAACTTCAGTGCCACAGCCGTTTTCAGATAGCCCTCAATGCAAAGGCTCTAGACGCAAATATTGGTGTGAGAGCTAATTCAATCAAGGAAACACTGCATGTTGGTGAAGGGCATATTGAAGAAGGATCAGCCGAGTGGTTCTTGTGGGAGAACAACTCCATTTGGCTCACTAACTTCACACACCATCAGGCTTCCAAGCAGCTCTCAAGGAAACTCAGTTTTCACGCTCTATGTTTACTGCCCTTTGAGTGCATTATCTAGGAATGAACCTGGTAGAGCATCCCACACAAACGAATGCTCCACATGCGGGTTTCACATGCCACCAACTCCACATTCACAGGCAACTTCAGCGCCACAGCCGTTTTCAGATAGCCCTCAATGCAAAGGCTCTAGACGCAAATATTGGTGTGAGAGCTAATTCAATCAAGGAAACACTGCATGTTGGTGAAGGGCATATTGAAGAAGGATCAGCCGAGTGGTTCTTGTGGGAGAACAACTCCATTTGGCTCACTAACTTCACACACCATCAGGCTTCCAAGCAGCTCTCAAGGAAACTCAGTTTTCACACTCTATGCTTAGTGCCCTTTGAGTGCATTATCTAGGAATGAACCTGGTAGAGCATCCCACACAAACGAATGCTCCACATGCGGGTTTCACATGCCACCAACTCCACATTCACAGGCAACTTCAGCGCCACAGCCGTTTTCAGATAGCCCTCAATGCAAAGGCTCTAGACGCAAATATTGGTGTGAGAGCTAATTCAATCAAGGAAACACTGCATGTTGGTGAAGGGCATATTGAAGAAGGATCAGCCGAGTGGTTCTTGTGGGAGAACAACTCCATTTGGCTCACTAACTTCACACACCATCAGGCTTCCAAGCAGCTCTCAAGGAAACTCAGTTTTCACACTCTATGCTTAGTGCCCTTTGTATGGCTAGGAATGAAATGAGCCTGGTAGAGCATCCCACACAAACGAATGCTCCACATGCGGGTTTCACATGCCACCAACTCCACATTCACAGGCAACTTCAGCGCCACAGCCGTTTTCAGATAGCCCTCAATGCAAAGGCTCTAGACGCAAATATTGGTGTGAGAGCTAATTCAATCAAGGAAACACTGCATGTTGGTGAAGGGCTTATTGAAGAAGGATCAGCCGAGTGGTTCTTGTGGGAGAACAACTCCATTTGGCTCACTAACTTCACACACCATCAGGCTTCCAAGCAGCTCTCAAGGAAACTCAGTTTTCACACTCTATGCTTAGTGCCCTTTGAGTGCATTATCTAGGAATGAACCTGGTAGAGCATCCCACACAAACGAATGCTCCACATGCGGGTTTCACATGCCACCAACTCCACATTCACAGGCAACTTCAGCGCCACAGCCGTTTTCAGATAGCCCTCAATGCAAAGGCTCTAGACGCAAATATTGGTGTGAGAGCTAATTCAATCAAGGAAACACTGCATGTTGGTGAAGGGCATATTGAAGAAGGATCAGCCGAGTGGTTCTTGTGGGAGAACAACTCCATTTGGCTCACTAACTTCACACACCATCAGGCTTCCAAGCAGCTCTCAAGGAAACTCAGTTTTCACACTCTATGCTTAGTGCCCTTTGTATGGCTAGGACTGAAATGAACCTGGTAGAGCATCCCACACAAACGAATGCTCCACATGCGGGTTTCACATGCCACCAACTCCACATTGACAGGCAACTTCAGCGCCACAGCCGTTTTCAGATAGCCCTCAATGCAAAGGCTCTAGACGCAAATATTGGTGTGAGAGCTAATTCAATCAAGGAAACACTGCATGTTGGTGAAGGGCATATTGAAGAAGGATCAGCCGAGTGGTTCTTGTGGGAGAACAACTCCATTTGGCTCACTAACTTCACACACCATCAGGCTTCCAAGCAGCTCTCAAGGAAACTCAGTTTTCACACTCTATGCTTAGTTCCCTTTGTATGGCTAGGACTGAAATGAACCTGGTAGAGCATCCCACACAAACGAATGCTCCACATGCGGGTTTCACATGCCACCAACTCCACATTCACAGGCAACTTCAGCGCCCCAGCCGTTTTCAGATAGCCCTCAATGCAAAGGCTCTAGACGCAAATATTGGTTTGAGAGCTAATTCAATCAAGGAAACACTGCGTGTTGGTGAAGGGCATATTGAAGAAGGATCAGCCGAGTGGTTCTTGTGGGAGAACAACTCCATTTGGCTCACTAACTTCACACACCATCAGGCTTCCAAGCAGCTCTCAAGGAAACTCAGTTTTCACACTCTATGCTTAGTGCCCTTTGAGTGCATTATCTAGGAATGAACCTGGTAGAGCATCCCACACAAACGAATGCTCCGCATGCGGGTTTCACGTGCCACCAACTCCACATTCACAGGCAACCTCAGCGCCACAGCCGTTTTCAGATAGCCCTCAATGCAAAGGCTCTAGACGCAAATATTGGTGTGAGAGCTAATTCAATCAAGGAAACACTGAATGTTGGTGAAGGGCATATTGAAGAAGGATCAGCCGAGTGGTTCTTGTGGGAGAACAACTCCATTTGGCTCACTAACTTCACACACCATCAGGCTTCCAAGCAGCTCTCAAGGAAACTCAGTTTTCACACTCTATGCTTAGTGCCCTTTGAGTGCATTATCTAGGAATGAACCTGGTAGAGCATCCCACACAAACGAATGCTCCACATGCGGGTTTCACATGCCACCAACTCCACATTCACAGGCAACTTCAGCGCCACAGCCGTTTTCAGATAGCCCTCAATGCAAAGGCTCTAGACGCAAATATTGGTGTGAGAGCTAATTCAATCAAGGAAACACTGCATGTTGGTGAAGGGCATATTGAAGAAGGATCAGCCGAGTGGTTCTTGTGGGAGAACAACTCCATTTGGCTCACTAACTTCACACACCATCAGGCTTCCAAGCAGCTCTCAAGGAAACTCAGTTTTCACACTCTATGCTTAGTGCCCTTTGTATGGCTAGGACTGAAATGAACCTGGTAGAGCATCCCACACAAACGAATGCTCCACATGCGGGTTTCACATGCCACCAACTCCACATTGACAGGCAACTTCAGCGCCACAGCCGTTTTCAGATAGCCCTCAATGCAAAGGCTCTAGACGCAAATATTGGTGTGAGAGCTAATTCAATCAAGGAAACACTGCATGTTGGTGAAGGGCATATTGAAGAAGGATCAGCCGAGTGGTTCTTGTGGGAGAACAACTCCATTTGGCTCACTAACTTCACACACCATCAGGCTTCCAAGCAGCTCTCAAGGAAACTCAGTTTTCACGCTGTATGTTTACTGCCCTTTGAGTGCATTATCTAGGAATGAACCTGGTAGAGCTTGGTCAGCCACACAAACGAATGCTCCACATGCGGGTTTCACATGCCACCAGCTCTACATTCACAGGCAACTTCAGCGCTACAGCCGTTTTCAGATAGCCCTCAAAGCAAAGGCTCTAGACGCAAATATTGGTTTGAGAGCTAATTCAATCAAGGAAACACTGCATGTTGGTGAAGGGCATATTGAAGAAGGATCAGCCGAGTGGTTCTTGTGGGAGAACAACTCCATTTGGCTCACTGACTTCACACACCATCAGGCTTCCAAGCAGCTCTCAAGGAAACTCAGTTTTCACACTCTATGCTTAGTGCCCTTTGTATGGCTAGGACTGAAATGAACCTGGTAGAGCATCCCACACAAACGAATGCTCCACATGCGGGTTTCACATGCCACCAACTCCACATTCACAGGCAACTTCAGCGCCACAGCCATTTTCAGATAGCCCTCAATGTAAAGGCTCTAGACGCAAATATTGGTGTGAGAGCTAATTCAATCAAGGAAACACTGCATGTTGGTGAAGTGCATATTGAAGAAGGATCAGCCGAGTGGTTCTTGTGGGAGAACAACTCCATTTGGCTCACTAACTTCACACACCATCAGGCTTCCAAGCAGCTCTCAAGGAAACTCAGTTTTCACACTCTATGCTTAGTGCCCTTTGAGTGCATTATCTAGGAATGAACCTGGTAGAGCATCCCACACAAACGAATGCTCCGCATGCGGGTTTCACATGCCACCAACTCCACATTCACAGGCAACCTCAGCGCCACAGCCGTTTTCAGATAGCCCTCAATGCAAAGGCTCTAGACGCAAATATTGGTGTGAGAGCTAATTCAATCAAGGAAACACTGAATGTTGGTGAAGGGCATATTGAAGAAGGATCAGCCGAGTGGTTCTTGTGGGAGAACAACTCCATTTGGCTCACTAACTTCACACACCATCAGGCTTCCAAGCAGCTCTCAAGGAAACTCAGTTTTCACACTCTATGCTTAGTGCCCTTTGAGTGCATTATCTAGGAATGAACCTGGTAGAGCATCCCACACAAACGAATGCTCCACATGCGGGTTTCACATGCCACCAACTCCACATTCACAGGCAACTTCAGCGCCACAGCCGTTTTCAGATAGCCCTCAATGCAAAGGCTCTAGACGCAAATATTGGTGTGAGAGCTAATTCAATCAAGGAAACACTGCATGTTGGTGAAGGGCATATTGAAGAAGGATCAGCCGAGTGGTTCTTGTGGGAGAACAACTCCATTTGGCTCACTAACTTCACACACCATCAGGCTTCCAAGCAGCTCTCAAGGAAACTCAGTTTTCACACTCTATGCTTAGTGCCCTTTGTATGGCTAGGACTGAAATGAACCTGGTAGAGCATCCCACACAAACGAATGCTCCACATGCGGGTTTCACATGCCACCAACTCCACATTGACAGGCAACTTCAGCGCCACAGCCGTTTTCAGATAGCCCTCAATGCAAAGGCTCTAGACGCAAATATTGGTGTGAGAGCTAATTCAATCAAGGAAACACTGCATGTTGGTGAAGGGCATATTGAAGAAGGATCAGCCGAGTGGTTCTTGTGGGAGAACAACTCCATTTGGCTCACTAACTTCACACACCATCAGGCTTCCAAGCAGCTCTCAAGGAAACTCAGTTTTCACGCTGTATGTTTACTGCCCTTTGAGTGCATTATCTAGGAATGAACCTGGTAGAGCTTGGTCAGCCACACAAACGAATGCTCCACATGCGGGTTTCACATGCCACCAGCTCTACATTCACAGGCAACTTCAGCGCTACAGCCGTTTTCAGATAGCCCTCAAAGCAAAGGCTCTAGACGCAAATATTGGTTTGAGAGCTAATTCAATCAAGGAAACACTGCATGTTGGTGAAGGGCATATTGAAGAAGGATCAGCCGAGTGGTTCTTGTGGGAGAACAACTCCATTTGGCTCACTGACTTCACACACCATCAGGCTTCCAAGCAGCTCTCAAGGAAACTCAGTTTTCACACTCTATGCTTAGTGCCCTTTGTATGGCTAGGACTGAAATGAACCTGGTAGAGCATCCCACACAAACGAATGCTCCACATGCGGGTTTCACATGCCACCAACTCCACATTCACAGGCAACTTCAGCGCCACAGCCATTTTCAGATAGCCCTCAATGTAAAGGCTCTAGACGCAAATATTGGTGTGAGAGCTAATTCAATCAAGGAAACACTGCATGTTGGTGAAGTGCATATTGAAGAAGGATCAGCCGAGTGGTTCTTGTGGGAGAACAACTCCATTTGGCTCACTAACTTCACACACCATCAGGCTTCCAAGCAGCTCTCAAGGAAACTCAGTTTTCACACTCTATGCTTAGTGCCGTTTGTATGTCTAGGACTGAAATGAACCTGGTAGAGCATCCCACACAAACGAATGCTCCACATGCGGGTTTCACATGCCACCAACTCCACATTCACAGGCAACTTCAGCGCCACAGCCGTTTTCAGATAGCCCTCAATGCAAAGGCTCTAGACGCAAATATTGGTGTGAGAGCTAATTCAATCAAGGAAACACTGCATGTTGGTGAAGGGCATATTGAAGAAGGATCAGCTGAGTGGTTCTTGTGGGAGAACAACTCCATTTGGCTCACTAACTTCACACACCATCAGGCTTCCAAGCAGCTCTCAAGGAAACTCAGTTTTCACACTCTATGCTTAGTGCCCTTTGTATGGCTATAACTGAAATGAACCTGGTAGAGCATCCCACACAAACGAATGCTCCACATGCGGGTTTCACATGCCACCAACTCTACATTCACAGGCAACTTCAGCGCCACAGCCGTTTTCAGATAGCCCTCAAAGCAAAGGTTCTAGACGCAAATATTGGTGTGAGAGCTAATTCAATCAAGGAAACACTGCATGTTGGTGAAGGGCATATTGAAGAAGGATCAGCCGAGTGGTTCTTGTGGGAGAACAACTCCATTTGGCTCACTAACTTCACACACCATCAGGCTTCCAAGCAGCTCTCAAGGAAACTCAGTTTTCACACTCTATGCTTAGTGCCCTTTGTATGCCTAGGACTGAAATGAACCTGGTAGAGCATCCCACACAAACGAATGCTCCACATGCGGGTTTCACATGCCACCAACTCCACATTCACAGGCAACTTCAGCGCCACAGCCGTTTTCAGATAGCCCTCAATGCAAAGGCTCTAGACGCAAATATTGGTGTGAGAGCTAATTCAATCAAGGAAACACTGCATGTTGGTGAAGGGTATATTGAAGAAGGATCAGCCGAGTGGTTCTTGTGGGAGAACAACTCCATTTGGCTCACTAACTTCACACACCATCAGGCTTCCAAGCAGCTCTCAAGGAAACTCAGTTTTCACGCTCTATGTTTACTGCCCTTTGAGTGCATTATCTAGGAATGAACCTGGTAGAGCTTAGTCAGCCACACAAACGAATGCTCCACATGCGGGTTTCACATGCCACCAACTCTACATTCACAGGCAACTTCAGCGCCACAGCCGTTTTCAGATAGCCCTCAAAGCAAAGGCTCTAGACACAAATATTGGTTTGAGAGCTAATTCAATCAAGGAAACACTGCATGTTGGTGAAGGGCATATTGAAGAAGGATCAGGAGAGTGGTTCTTGTGGGAGAACAACTCCATTTGGCTCACTAACTTCACACACCATCAGGCTTCCAAGCAGCTCTCAAGGAAACTCAGTTTTCACACTCTATGCTTAGTGCCCTTTGTATGGCTAGGACTGAAATGAACCTGGTAGAGCATCCCACACAAACGAATGCTCCACATGCGGGTTTCACATGCCACCAACTCCACATTCACAGGCAACTTCAGCGCCACAGCCGTTTTCAGATAGCCCTCAATGCAAAGGCTCTAGACGCAAATATTGGTGTGAGAGCTAATTCAATCAAGGAAACACTGCATGTTGGTGAAGGGCATATTGAAGACGGATCAGCCGAGTGGTTCTTGTGGGAGAACAACTCCATTTGGCTCACTAACTTCACACACCATCAGGCTTCCAAGCAGCTCTCAAGGAAACTCAGTTTTCACACTCTATGCTTAGTGCCCTTTGTATGGCTAGGACTGAAATGAACCTCGTAGAGCATCCCACACAAACGAATGCTCCACATGCGGGTTTCACATGCCACCAACTCCACATTCACAGGCAACTTCAGCGCCACAGCCGTTTTCAGATAGCCCTCAATGCAAAGGCTCTAGACGCAAATATTGGTGTGAGAGCTAATTCAATCAAGGAAACACTGCATGTTGGTGAAGGGCATATTGAAGAAGGATCAGCCGAGTGGTTCTTGTGGGAGAACAACTCCATTTGGCTCACTAACTTCACACACCATCAGGCTTCCAAGCAGCTCTCAAGGAAACTCAGTTTTCACACTCTATGCTTAGTGCCCTTTGTATGGCTAGGACTGAAATGAACCTGGTAGAGCATCCCACACAAACGAATGCTCCACATGCGGGTTTCACATGCCACCAACTCCACATTCACAGGCAACTTCAGCGCCACAGCCGTTTTCAGATAGCCCTCAATGCAAAGGCTCTAGACGCAAATATTGGTGTGAGAGCTAATTCAATCAAGGAAACACTGCATGTTGGTGAAGGGCATATTGAAGAAGGATCAGCCAAGTGGTTCTTGTGGGAGAACAACTCCATTTGGCTCACTAACTTCACACACCATCAGGCTTCCAAGCAGCTCTCAAGGAAACTCAGTTTTCACGCTCTATGTTTACTGCCCTTTGAGTGCATTATCTAGGAATGAACCTGGTAGAGCTTGGTCACCACACAAACGAATGCTCCACATGCGGGTTTCACATGCCACCAACTCTACATTCACAGGTAACTTCAGCGCCACAGCCGTTTTCAGATAGCCCTCAAAGCAAAGGCTCTAGACGCAAATATTGGTGTGAGAGCTAATTCAATCAAGGAAACACTGCATGTTGGTGAAGGGCATATTGAAGAAGGATCAGCCGAGTGGTTCTTGTGGGAGAACAACTCCATTTGGCTCACTAACTTCACACACCATCAGGCTTCCAAGCAGCTCTCAAGGAAACTCAGTTTTCACACTCTATGCTTAGTGCCCTTTGTATGGCTAGGAATGAAATGAACCTGGTAGAGCATCCCACACAAACGAATGCTCCACATGCGGGTTTCACATGCCACCAACTCCACATTCACAGGCAACTTCAGCGCCACAGCCGTTTTCAGATAGCCCTCAATGCAAAGGCTCTAGACGCAAATATTGGTGTGAGAGCTAATTCAATCAAGGAAACACTGCATGTTGGTGAAGGGCATATTGAAGAAGGATCAGCCGAGTGGTTCTTGTGGGAGAACAACTCCATTTGGCTCACTAACTTCACACACCATCAGGCTTCCAAGCAGCTCTCAAGGAAACTCAGTTTTCACGCTCTATGTTTACTGCCCTTTGAGTGCATTATCTAGGAATGAACCTGGTAGAGCTTGGTCAGCCACACAAACGAATGCTCCAAATGCGGGTTTCACATGCCACCAACTCTACATTCACAGGCAACTTCAGCGCCACAGCCGTTTTCAGATAGCCCTCAAAGCAAAGGCTCTAGACGCAAATATTGGTGTGAGAGCTAATTCAATCAAGGAAACACTGCATGTTGGTGAAGGGCATATTGAAGAAGGATCAGCCGAGTGGTTCTTGTGGGAGAACAACTCCATTTGGCTCACTAACTTCACACACCATCAGGCTTCCAAGCAGCTCTCAAGGAAACTCAGTTTTCACACTCTATGCTTAGTGCCCTTTGTATGGCTAGGACTGAAATGAACCTGGTAGAGCATCCCACACAAACGAATGCTCCACATGCGGGTTTCACATGCCACCAACTCCACATTCACAGGCAACTTCAGCGCCACAGCCGTTTTCAGATAGCCCTCAATGCAAAGGCTCTAGACGCAAATATTGGTGTGAGAGCTAATTCAATCAAGGAAACACTGCATGTTGGTGAAGGGCATATTGAAGAAGGATCAGCCGAGTGGTTCTTGTGGGAGAACAACTCCATTTGGCTCACTAACTTCACACACCATCAGGCTTCCAAGCAGCTCTCAAGGAAACTCAGTTTTCACGCTCTATGTTTACTGCCCTTTGAGTGCATTATCTAGGAATGAACCTGGTAGAGCTTGGTCAGCCACACAAACGAATGCTCCACATGCGGGTTTCACATGCCACCAACTCCACATTCACAGGCAACTTCAGCGCCACAGCCGTTTTCAGATAGCCCTCAATGCAAAGGCTCTAGACGCAAATATTGGTGTGAGAGCTAATTCAATCAAGGAAACACTGCATGTTGGTGAAGGGCATATTGAAGAAGGATCAGCCGAGTGGTTCTTGTGGGAGAACAACTCCATTTGGCTCACTAACTTCACACACCATCAGGCTTCCAAGCAGCTCTCAAGGAAACTCAGTTTTCACGCTCTATGTTTAGTGCCCTTTGAGTGCATTATCTAGGAATGAACCTGGTAGAGCATCCCACACAAACGAATGCTCCACATGCGGGTTTCACATGCCACCAACTCCACATTCACAGGCAACTTCAGCGCCACAGCCGTTTTCAGATAGCCCTCAATGCAAAGGCTCTAGACGCAAATATTGGTGTGAGAGCTAATTCAATCAAGGAAACACTGCATGTTGGTGAAGGGCATATTGAAGAAGGATCAGCCGAGTGGTTCTTGTGGGAGAACAACTCCATTTGGCTCACTAACTTCACACACCATCAGGCTTCCAAGCAGCTCTCAAGGAAACTCAGTTTTCACGCTCTATGTTTACTGCCCTTTGAGTGCATTATCTAGGAATGAACCTGGTAGAGCTTGGTCACCACACAAACGAATGCTCCACATGCGGGTTTCACATGCCACCAACTCTACATTCACAGGCAACTTCAGCGCCACAGCCGTTTTCAGATAGCCCTCAAAGCAAAGGCTCTAGACGCAAATATTGGTGTGAGAGCTAATTCAATCAAGGAAACACTGCATGTTGGTGAAGGGCATATTGAAGAAGGATCAGCCGAGTGGTTCTTGTGGGAGAACAACTCCATTTGGCTCACTAACTTCACACACCATCAGGCTTCCAAGCAGCTCTCAAGGAAACTCAGTTTTCACACTCTATGCTTAGTGCCCTTTGTATGGCTAGGAATGAAATGAACCTGGTAGAGCATCCCACACAAACGAATGCTCCACATGCGGGTTTCACATGCCACCAACTCCACATTCACAGGCAACTTCAGCGCCACAGCCGTTTTCAGATAGCCCTCAATGCAAAGGCTCTAGACGCAAATATTGGTGTGAGAGCTAATTCAATCAAGGAAACACTGCATGTTGGTGAAGGGCATATTGAAGAAGGATCAGCCGAGTGGTTCTTGTGGGAGAACAACTCCATTTGGCTCACTAACTTCACACACCATCAGGCTTCCAAGCAGCTCTCAAGGAAACTCAGGTTTCACGCTCTATGTTTAGTGCCCTTTGAGTGCATTATCTAGGAATGAACCTGGTAGAGCATCCCACACAAACGAATGCTCCACATGCGGGTTTCACATGCCACCAACTCCACATTCACAGGCAACTTCAGCGCCACAGCCGTTTTCAGATAGCCCTCAATGCAAAGGCTCTAGACGCAAATATTGGTGTGAGAGCTAATTCAATCAAGGAAACACTGCATGTTGGTGAAGGGCATATTGAAGAAGGATCAGCCGAGTGGTTCTTGTGGGAGAACAACTCCATTTGGCTCACTAACTTCACACACCATCAGGCTTCCAAGCAGCTCTCAAGGAAACTCAGTTTTCACACTCCATGCTTAGTGCCCTATGAGTGCATTATCTAGGAATGAACCTGGTAGAGCATCCCACACAAACGAATGCTCCACATGCGGGTTTCACATGCCACCAACTCTACATTCACAGGCAACTTCAGCGCCACAGCCGTTTTCAGATAGCCCTCAAAGCAAAGGCTCTAGACGCAAATATTGGTTTGAGAGCTAATTCAATCAAGGAAACACTGCATGTTGGTGAAGGGCATATTGAAGAAGGATCAGCCGAGTGGTTCTTGTGGGAGAACAACTCCATTTGGCTCACTAACTTCACACACCATCAGGCTTCCAAGCAGCTCTCAAGGAAACTCAGTTTTCACACTCTATGCTTAGTGCCCTTTGTATGGCTAGGACTGAAATGAACCTGGTAGAGCATCCCACACAAACGAATGCTCCACATGCGGGTTTCACATGCCACCAACTCCACATTGACAGGCAACTTCAGCGCCACAGCCGTTTTCAGATAGCCCTCAATGCAAAGGCTCTAGACGCAAATATTGGTGTGAGAGCTAATTCAATGAAGGAAACACGGCATGTTGGTGAAGGGCATATTGAAGAAGGATCAGCCGAGTGGTTCTTGTGGGAGAACAACTCCATTTGGCTCACTAACTTCACACACCATCAGGCTTCCAAGCAGCTCTCAAGGAAACTCAGTTTTCACACTCTATGTTTAGTGCCCTATGAGTGCATTATCTAGGAATGAACCTGGTAGAGCATCCCACACAAACGAATGCTCCACATGCGGGTTTCACATGCCACCAACTCCACATTCACAGGCAACTTCAGCGCCACAGCCGTTTTCAGATAGCCCTCAATGCAAAGGCTCTAGACGCAAATATTGGTGTGAGAGCTAATTCAATCAAGGAAACACTGCATGTTGGTGAAGGGCATATTGAAGAAGGATCAGCCGAGTGGTTCTTGTGGGAGAACAACTCCATTTGGCTCACTAACTTCACACACCATCAGGCTTCCAAGCAGCTCTCAAGAAAACTCAGTTTTCACACTCTATGCTTAGTGCCCTTTGAGTGCCTAGGACTGAAAAGAAGCTTGGTGAGCATCCCACATAAACGAATGCTCCACATGCGGGTTTCACATGCCACCAACTCCACATTGACAGGCAACTTCAGCGCCACAGCCGTTTTCAGATAGCCCTCAATGCAAAGGCTCTAGACGCAAATATTGGTGTGAGAGCTAATTCAATCAAGGAAACACTGCATGTTGGTGAAGGGCATATTGAAGAAGGATCAGCCGAGTGGTTCTTGTGGGAGAACAACTCCATTTGGCTCACTAACTTCACACACCATCAGGCTTCCAAGCAGCTCTCAAGGAAACTAAGGTTTCACACTCTATGCTTAGTGCCCTTTGTATGGCTAGGACTGAATGAACCTGGTAGAGCATCCCACACAAACGAATGCTCCACATGCGGGTTTCACATGCCACCAACTCCACATTCACAGGCAACTTCAGCGCCACAGCCGTTTTCAGATAGCCCTCAATGCAAAGGCTCTAGACGCAAATATTTGTGTGAGAGCTAATTCAATCAAGGAAACACTGCATGTTGGTGAAGGGCATATTGAAGAAGGATCAGCCGAGTGGTTCTTGTGGGAGAACAACTCCATTTGGCTCACTAACTTCACACACCATCAGGCTTCCAAGCAGCTCTCAAGGAAACTCAGTTTTCACGCTCTATGTTTACTGCCCTTTGAGTGCATTATCTAGGAATGAACCTGGTAGAGCTTGGTCAGCCACACAAACGAATGCTCCACATGCGGGTTTCACATACCACCAACTCTACATTCACAGGCAACTTCAGCGCCACAGCCGTTTTCAGATAGCCCTCAAAGCAAAGGCTCTAGACGCAAATATTGGTGTGAGAGCTAATTCAATCAAGGAAACACTGCATGTTGGTGAAGGGCATATTGAAGAAGGATCAGCCGAGTGGTTCTTGTGGGAGAACAACTCCATTTGGCTCACTAACTTCACACACCATCAGGCTTCCAAGCAGCTCTCAAGGAAACTCAGTTTTCACACTCTATGCTTAGTGCCCTTTGTATGGCTAGGACTGAAATGAACCTGGTAGAGCATCCCACACAAACGAATGCTCCACATGCGGGTTTCACATGCCACCAACTCCACATTCACAGGCAACTTCAGCGCCACAGCCGTTTTCAGATAGCCCTCAATGCAAAGGCTCTAGACGCAAATATTGGTGTGAGAGCTAATTCAATCAAGGAAACACTGCATGTTGGTGAAGGGCATATTGAAGAAGGATCAGCCGAGTGGTTCTTGTGGGAGAACAACTCCATTTGGCTCACTAACTTCACACACCATCAGGCTTCCAAGCAGCTCTCAAGGAAACTCAGTTTTCACACTCTATGCTTAGTGCCCTTTGTATGGCTAGGACTGAAATGAACCTGGTAGAGCATCCCACACAAACGAATGCTCCACATGCGGGTTTCACATGCCACCAACTCCACATTCACAGGCAACTTCAGCACCACAGCCGTTTTCAGATAGCCCTCAATGCAAAGGCTCTAGACGCAAATATTGGTGTGAGAGCTAATTCAATCAAGGAAACACTGCATGTTGGTGAAGGGCATATTGAAGAAGGATCAGCCGAGTGGTTCTTGTGGGAGAACAACTCCATTTGGCTCACTAACTTCACACACCATCAGGCTTAAAAGCAGCTCTCAAGGAAACTCAGTTTTCACGCTCTATGTTTACTGCCCTTTGAGTGCATTATCTAGGAATGAACCTGGTAGAGCTTGGTCAGCCACACAAACGAATGCTCCACATGCGGGTTTCACATGCCACCAACTCCACATTGACAGGCAACTTTAGCGCCACAGACGTTTTCAGATAGCCCTCAATGCAAAGGCTCTAGACGCAAATATTGGTGTGAGAGCTAATTCAATCAAGGAAACACTGCATGTTGGTGAAGGGCATATTGAAGAAGGATCAGCCGAGTGGTTCTTGTGGGAGAACAACTCCATTTGGCTCACTAACTTCACACACCATCAGGCTTCCAAGCAGCTCTCAAGGAAACTCAATTTTCACACTCTATGCTTAGTGCCCTATGAGTGCATTATCTAGGAATGAACCTGGTAGAGCATCCCACACAAACGAATGCTCCACATGCGGGTTTCACATGCCACCAACTCCACATTGACAGGCAACTTCAGCGCCACAGCCGTTTTCAGATAGCCCTCAATGCAAAGGCTCTAGACGCAAATATTGGTGTGAGAGCTAATTCAATCAAGGAAACACTGCATGTTGGTGAAGGGCATATTGAAGAAGGATCAGCCGAGTGGTTCTTGTGGGAGAACAACTCCATTTGGCTCACTAACTTCACACACCATCAGGCTTCCAAGCAGCTCTCAAGGAAACTCAGTTTTCACACTCTATGCTTAGTGCCCTTTGAGTGCCTAGGACTGAAAAGAAGCTTGGTGAGCATCCACATAAACGAATGCTCCACATGCGGGTTTCACATGCCACCAACTCCACATTCACAGGCAACTTCAGCGCCACAGCCGTTTTCAGATAGCCCTCAATGCAAAGGCTCTAGACGCAAATATTGGTGTGAGAGCTAATTCAATCAAGGAAACACTGCATGTTGGTGAAGGGCATATTGAAGAAGGATCAGCCGAGTGGTTCTTGTGGGAGAACAACTCCATTTGGCTTACTAACTTCACACACCATCAGGCTTCCAAGCAGCTCTCAAGGAAACTCAGTTTTCACACTCTATGCTTAGTGCCCTTTGAGTGCATTATCTAGGAATGAACCTGGTAGAGCATCCCACACAAACGAATGCTCCACATGCGGGTTTCACATGCCACCAACTCCACATTCACAGGCAACTTCAGCGCCACAGCCCTTTTCAGATAGCCCTCAATGCAAAGGCTCTAGACACAAATATTGGTGTGAGAGCTAATTCACTGAAGGAAACACGGCATGTTGGTGAAGGGCATATTGAAGAAGGATCAGCCGAGTGGTTCTTGTGGGAGAACAACTCCATTTGCTCACTAACTTCACACACCATCAGGCTTCCAAGCAGCTCTCAAGGAAACTCAGTTTTCACACTCTATGTTTAGTGCCCTATGAGTGCATTATCTAGGAATGAACCTGGTAGAGCATCCCACACAAACGAATGCTCCACATGCGGGTTTCACATGCCACCAACTCCACATTCACAGGCAACTTCAGCGCCACAGCCGTTTTCAGATAGCCCTCAATGCAAAGGCTCTAGACGCAAATATTGGTGTGAGAGCTAATTCAATCAAGGAAACACTGCATGTTGGTGAAAGGCATATTGAAGAAGGATCAGCCGAGTGGTTCTTGTGGGAGAACAACTCCATTTGGCTCACTAACTTCACACACCATCAGGCTTCCAAGCAGCTCTCAAGGAAACTCAGTTTTCACGCTCTATGTTTACTGCCCTTTGAGTGCATTATCTAGGAATGAACCTAGTAGAGCTTGGTCAGCCACACAAACGAATGCTCCACATGCGGGTTTCCCATACCACCAACTCTACATTCACAGGCAACTTCAGCGCCACTGCCGTTTTCAGATAGCCCTCAAAGCAAAGGCTCTAGACGCAAATATTGGTGTGAGAGCTAATTCAATCAAGGAAACACTGCATGTTGGTGAAGGGCATATTGAAGAAGGATCAGCCGAGTGGTTCTTGTGGGAGAACAACTCCATTTGGCTCACTAACTTCACACACCATTAGGCTTCCAAGCAGCTCTCAAGGAAACTCAGTTTTCACACTCTATGCTTAGTGCCCTTTGTATGGCTAGGACTGAAATGAACCTGGTAGAGCATCCCACACAAACGAATGCTCCACATGCGGGTTTCACATGCCACCAACTCCACATTCACAGGCAACTTCAGCGCCACAGCCGTTTTCAGATAGCCCTCAATGCAAAGGCTCTAGACGCAAATATTGGTGTGAGAGCTAATTCAATCAAGGAAACACTGCATGTTGGTGAAGGGCATATTGAAGAAGGATCAGCCGAGTGGTTCTTGTGGGAGAACAACTCCATTTGGCTCACTAACTTCACACACCATCAGGCTTCCAAGCAGCTCTCAAGGAAACTCAGTTTTCACGCTCTATGTTTACTGCCCTTTGAGTGCATTATCTAGGAATGAACCTGGTAGAGCTTGGTCAGCATCGCACACAAACGAATGCTCCACATGCGGGTTTCACATGCCACCAACTCCACATTGACAGGCAACTTTAGCGCCACAGCCGTTTTCAGATAGCCCTCAATGCAAAGGCTCTAGACGCAAATATTGGTGTGAGAGCTAATTCAATCAAGGAAACACTGCATGTTGGTGAAGGGCATATTGAAGAAGGATCAGCCGAGTGGTTCTTGTGGGAGAACAACTCCATTTGGCTCACTAACTTCACACACCATCAGGCTTCCAAGCAGCTCTCAAGGAAACTCAGTTTTCACACTCTATGCTTAGTGCCCTTTGTATGGCTAGGACTGAAATGAACCTGGTAGAGCATCCCACACAAACGAATGCTCCACATGCGGGTTTCACATGACACCAACTCCACATTCACAGGCAACTTCAGCGCCACAGCCGTTTTCAGATAGCCCTCAATGCAAAGGCTCTAGACACAAATATTGGTGTGAGAGCTAATTCAATGAAGGAAACACGGCATGTTGGTGAAGGGCATATTGAAGAAGGATCAGCCGAGTGGTTCTTGTGGGAGAACAACTCCATTTGGCTCACTAACTTCACACACCATCAGGCTTCCAAGCAGCTCTCAAGGAAACTCAGTTTTCACACTCTATGTTTAGTGCCCTATGAGTGCATTATCTAGGAATGAACCTGGTAGAGCATCCCACACAAACGAATGCTCCACATGCGGGTTTCACATGCCACCAACTCCACATTCACAGGCAACTTCAGCGCCACAGCCGTTTTCAGATAGCCCTCAATGCAAAGGCTCTAGACGCAAATATTGGTGTGAGAGCTAATTCAATCAAGGAAACACTGCATGTTGGTGAAGGGCATATTGAAGAAGGATCAGCCGAGTGGTTCTTGTGGGAGAACAACTCCATTTGGCTCACTAACTTCACACACCATCAGGCTTCCAAGCAGCTCTCAAGGAAACTCAGTTTTCACACTCTATGCTTAGTGCTCTTTGTGTGCCTAGGACTGAAAAGAAGCTTGGTGAGCATCCCACATAAACGAATGCTCCACATGCGGGTTTCACATGCCACCAACTCCACATTGACAGGCAACTTCAGCGCCACAGCCGTTTTCAGATAGCCCTCAATGCAAAGGCTCTAGACGCAAATATTGGTGTGAGAGCTAATTCAATCAAGGAAACACTGCATGTTGGTGAAGGGCATATTGAAGAAGGATCAGCCGAGTGGTTCTTGTGGGAGAACAACTCCATTTGGCTCACTAACTTCACACACCATCAGGCTTCCAAGCAGCTCTCAAGGAAACTCAGTTTTCACACTCTATGCTTAGTGCCCTTTGAGTGCATTATCTAGGAATGAACCTGGTAGAGCATCCCACACAAACGAATGCTCCACATGCGGGTTTCACATGCCACCAACTCCACATTCACAGGCAACTTCAGCGCCACAGCCGTTTTCAGATAGCCCTCAATGCAAAGGCTCTAGACACAAATATTGGTGTGAGAGCTAATTCAATCAAGGAAACACTGCATGTTGGTGAAGGGCATATTGAAGAAGGATCAGCCGAGTGGTTCTTGTGGGAGAACAACTCCATTTGGCTCACTAACTTCACACACCATCAGGCTTCCAAGCAGCTCTCAAGGAAACTCAGTTTTCACACTCTATGCTTAGTGCCCTTTGAGTGCCTAGGACTGAAAAGAAGCTTGGTGAGCATACCACATAAACGAATGCTCCACATGCGGGTTTCACATGCCACCAACTCCACATTCACAGGCAACTTCAGCGCCACAGCCGTTTTCAGATAGCCCTCAATGCAAAGGCTCTAGACGCAAATATTGGTGTGAGAGCTAATTCAATCAAGGAAACACTGCATGTTGGTGAAGGGCATATTGAAGAAGGATCAGCCGAGTGGTTCTTGTGGGAGAACAACTCCATTTGGCTCACTAACTTCACACACCATCAGGCTTCCAAGCAGCTCTCAAGGAAACTCAGTTTTCACACTCTATGCTTAGTGCCCTTTGAGTGCATTATCTAGGAATGAACCTGGTAGAGCATCCCACACAAACGAATGCTCCACATGCGGGTTTCACATGCCACCAACTCCACATTCACAGGCAACTTCAGCGCCACAGCCGTTTTCAGATAGCCCTCAATGCAAAGGCTCTAGACGCAAATATTGGTGTGAGAGCTAATTCAATCAAGGAAACACTGCATGTTGGTGAAGGGCATATTGAAGAAGGATCAGCCGAGTGGTTCTTGTGGGAGAACAACTCCATTTGGCTCACTAACTTCACACACCATCAGGCTTCCAAGCAGCTCTCAAGGAAACTCAGTTTTCACACTCTATGCTTAGTGCCCTTTGAGTGCATTATCTAGGAATGAACCTGGTAGAGCATCCCACACAAACGAATGCTCCACATGCGGGTTTCACATGCCACCAACTCCACATTCACAGGCAACTTCAGCGCCACAGCCGTTTTCAGATAGCCCTCAATGCAAAGGCTCTAGACGCAAATATTGGTGTGAGAGCTAATTCAATCAAGGAAACACTGCATGTTGGTGAAGGGCATATTGAAGAAGGATCAGCCGAGTGGTTCTTGTGGGAGAACAACTCCATTTGGCTCACTAACTTCACACACCATCAGGCTTCCAAGCAGCTCTCAAGGAAACTCAGTTTTCACGCTCTATGTTTACTGCCCTTTGAGTGCATTATCTAGGAATGAACCTGGTAGAGCTTGGTCACCACACAAACGAATGCTCCACATGCGGGTTTCACATGCCACCAACTCTACATTCACAGGCAACTTCAGCGCCACAGCCGTTTTCAGATAGCCCTCAAAGCAAAGGCTCTAGACGCAAATATTGGTGTGAGAGCTAATTCAATCAAGGAAACACTGCATGTTGGTGAAGGGCATATTGAAGAAGGATCAGCCGAGTGGTTCTTGTGGGAGAACAACTCCATTTGGCTCACTAACTTCACACACCATCAGGCTTCCAAGCAGCTCTCAAGGAAACTCAGTTTTCACACTCTATGCTTAGTGCCCTTTGTATGGCTAGGAATGAAATGAACCTGGTAGAGCATCCCACACAAACGAATGCTCCACATGCGGGTTTCACATGCCACCAACTCCACATTCACAGGCAACTTCAGCGCCACAGCCGTTTTCAGATAGCCCTCAATGCAAAGGCTCTAGACGCAAATATTGGTGTGAGAGCTAATTCAATCAAGGAAACACTGCATGTTGGTGAAGGGCATATTGAAGAAGGATCAGCCGAGTGGTTCTTGTGGGAGAACAACTCCATTTGGCTCACTAACTTCACACACCATCAGGCTTCCAAGCAGCTCTCAAGGAAACTCAGTTTTCACGCTCTATGTTTACTGCCCTTTGAGTGCATTATCTAGGAATGAACCTGGTAGAGCTTGGTCAGCCACACAAACGAATGCTCCACATGCGGGTTTCACATACCACCAACTCTACATTCACAGGCAACTTCAGCGCCACAGCCGTTTTCAGATAGCCCTCAAAGCAAAGGCTCTAGACGCAAATATTGGTGTGAGAGCTAATTCAATCAAGGAAACACTGCATGTTGGTGAAGGGCATATTGAAGAAGGATCAGCCGAGTGGTTCTTGTGGGAGAACAACTCCATTTGGCTCACTAACTTCACACACCATTAGGCTTCCAAGCAGCTCTCAAGGAAACTCAGTTTTCACACTCTATGCTTAGTGCCCTTTGTATGGCTAGGACTGAAATGAACCTGGTAGAGCATCCCACACAAACGAATGCTCCACATGCGGGTTTCACATGCCACCAACTCCACATTCACAGGCAACTTCAGCGCCACAGCCGTTTTCAGATAGCCCTCAATGCAAAGGCTCTAGACGCAAATATTGGTGTGAGAGCTAATTCAATCAAGGAAACACTGCATGTTGGTGAAGGGCATATTGAAGAAGGATCAGCCGAGTGGTTCTTGTGGGAGAACAACTCCATTTGGCTCACTAACTTCACACACCATCAGGCTTCCAAGCAGCTCTCAAGGAAACTCAGTTTTCACGCTCTATGTTTACTGCCCTTTGAGTGCATTATCTAGGAATGAACCTGGTAGAGCTTGGTCAGCCACACAAACGAATGCTCCACATGCGGGTTTCACATGCCACCAACTCCACATTGACAGGCAACTTTAGCGCCACAGCCGTTTTCAGATAGCCCTCAATGCAAAGGCTCTAGACGCAAATATTGGTGTGAGAGCTAATTCAATCAAGGAAACACTGCATGTTGGTGAAGGGCATATTGAAGAAGGATCAGCCGAGTGGTTCTTGTGGGAGAACAACTCCATTTGGCTCACTAACTTCACACACCATCAGGCTTCCAAGCAGCTCTCAAGGAAACTCAGTTTTCACACTCTATGCTTAGTGCCCTATGAGTGCATTATCTAGGAATGAACCTGGTAGAGCATCCCACACAAACGAATGCTCCACATGCGGGTTTCACATGCCACCAACTCCACATTGACAGGCAACTTCAGCGCCACAGCCGTTTTCAGATAGCCCTCAAAGCAAAGGCTCTAGACGCAAATATTGGTGTGAGAGCTAATTCAATCAAGGAAACACTGCATGTTGGTGAAGGGCATATTGAAGAAGGATCAGCCGAGTGGTTCTTGTGGGAGAACAACGCCATTTGGCTCACTAACTTCACACACCATCAGGCTTCCAAGCAGCTCTCAAGGAAACTCAGTTTTCACGCTCTATGTTTACTGCCCTTTGAGTGCATTATCTAGGAATGAACCTGGTAGAGCTTGGTCAGCCACACAAATGAATGCTCCACATGCGGGTTTCACATGCCACCAACTCTACATTCACAGGCAACTTCAGCGCCACAGCCGTTTTCAGATAGCCCTCAAAGCAAAGGCTCTAGACGCAAATATTGGTTTGAGAGCTAATTCAATCAAGGAAACACTGCATGTTGGTGAAGGGCATATTGAAGAAGGATCAGCCGAGTGGTTCTTGTGGGAGAACAACTCCATTTGGCTCACTAACTTCACACACCATCAGGCTTCCAAGCAGCTCTCAAGGAAACTCAGTTTTCACACTCTATGCTTAGTGCCCTTTGTATGGCTAGGACTGAAATGAACCTGGTAGAGCATCCCACACAAACGAATGCTCCACATGCGGGTTTCACATGCCACCAACTCCACATTCACAGGCAACTTCAGCGCCACAGCCGTTTTCAGATAGCCCTCAATGCAAAGGCTCTAGACACAAATATTGGTGTGAGAGCTAATTCAATGAAGGAAACACGGCATGTTGGTGAAGGGCATATTGAAGAAGGATCAGCCGAGTGGTTCTTGTGGGAGAACAACTCCATTTGGCTCACTAACTTCACACACCATCAGGCTTCCAAGCAGCTCTCAAGGAAACTCAGTTTTCACACTCTATGCTTAGTGCCCTTTGTATGGCTAGGAATGAAATGAACCTGGTAGAGCATCCCACACAAACGAATGCTCCACATGCGGGTTTCACATGCCACCAACTCCACATTCACAGGCAACTTCAGCGCCACAGCCGTTTTCAGATAGCCCTCAATGCAAAGGCTCTAGACGCAAATATTGGTGTGAGAGCTAATTCAATCAAGGAAACACTGCATGTTGGTGAAGGGCATATTGAAGAAGGATCAGCCGAGTGGTTCTTGTGGGAGAACAACTCCATTTGGCTCACTAACTTCACACACCATCAGGCTTCCAAGCAGCTCTCAAGGAAACTCAGTTTTCACGCTCTATGTTTACTGCCCTTTGAGTGCATTATCTAGGAATGAACCTGGTAGAGCTTGGTCAGCCACACAAACGAATGCTCCACATGCGGGTTTCACATACCACCAACTCTACATTCACAGGCAACTTCAGCGCCACAGCCGTTTTCAGATAGCCCTCAAAGCAAAGGCTCTAGACGCAAATATTGGTGTGAGAGCTAATTCAATCAAGGAAACACTGCATGTTGGTGAAGGGCATATTGAAGAAGGATCAGCCGAGTGGTTCTTGTGGGAGAACAACTCCATTTGGCTCACTAACTTCACACACCATTAGGCTTCCAAGCAGCTCTCAAGGAAACTCAGTTTTCACACTCTATGCTTAGTGCCCTTTGTATGGCTAGGACTGAAATGAACCTGGTAGAGCATCCCACACAAACGAATGCTCCACATGCGGGTTTCACATGCCACCAACTCCACATTCACAGGCAACTTCAGCGCCACAGCCGTTTTCAGATAGCCCTCAATGCAAAGGCTCTAGACGCAAATATTGGTGTGAGAGCTAATTCAATCAAGGAAACACTGCATGTTGGTGAAGGGCATATTGAAGAAGGATCAGCCGAGTGGTTCTTGTGGGAGAACAACTCCATTTGGCTCACTAACTTCACACACCATCAGGCTTCCAAGCAGCTCTCAAGGAAACTCAGTTTTCACGCTCTATGTTTACTGCCCTTTGAGTGCATTATCTAGGAATGAACCTGGTAGAGCTTGGTCAGCCACACAAACGAATGCTCCACATGCGGGTTTCACATGCCACCAACTCCACATTGACAGGCAACTTTAGCGCCACAGCCGTTTTCAGATAGCCCTCAATGCAAAGGCTCTAGACGCAAATATTGGTGTGAGAGCTAATTCAATCAAGGAAACACTGCATGTTGGTGAAGGGCATATTGAAGAAGGATCAGCCGAGTGGTTCTTGTGGGAGAACAACTCCATTTGGCTCACTAACTTCACACACCATCAGGCTTCCAAGCAGCTCTCAAGGAAACTCAGTTTTCACACTCTATGCTTAGTGCCCTATGAGTGCATTATCTAGGAATGAACCTGGTAGAGCATCCCACACAAACGAATGCTCCACATGCGGGTTTCACATGCCACCAACTCCACATTGACAGGCAACTTCAGCGCCACAGCCGTTTTCAGATAGCCCTCAAAGCAAAGGCTCTAGACGCAAATATTGGTGTGAGAGCTAATTCAATCAAGGAAACACTGCATGTTGGTGAAGGGCATATTGAAGAAGGATCAGCCGAGTGGTTCTTGTGGGAGAACAACGCCATTTGGCTCACTAACTTCACACACCATCAGGCTTCCAAGCAGCTCTCAAGGAAACTCAGTTTTCACGCTCTATGTTTACTGCCCTTTGAGTGCATTATCTAGGAATGAACCTGGTAGAGCTTGGTCAGCCACACAAATGAATGCTCCACATGCGGGTTTCACATGCCACCAACTCTACATTCACAGGCAACTTCAGCGCCACAGCCGTTTTCAGATAGCCCTCAAAGCAAAGGCTCTAGACGCAAATATTGGTTTGAGAGCTAATTCAATCAAGGAAACACTGCATGTTGGTGAAGGGCATATTGAAGAAGGATCAGCCGAGTGGTTCTTGTGGGAGAACAACTCCATTTGGCTCACTAACTTCACACACCATCAGGCTTCCAAGCAGCTCTCAAGGAAACTCAGTTTTCACACTCTATGCTTACTGCCCTTTGTATGGCTAGGACTGAAATGAACCTGGTAGAGCATCCCACACAAACGAATGCTCCACATGCGGGTTTCACATGCCACCAACTCCACATTCACAGGCAACTTCAGCGCCACAGCCGTTTTCAGATAGCCCTCAATGCAAAGGCTCTAGACGCAAATATTGGTGTGAGAGCTAATTCAATGAAGGAAACACGGCATGTTGGTGAAGGGCATATTGAAGAAGGATCAGCCGAGTGGTTCTTGTGGGAGAACAACTCCATTTGGCTCACTAACTTCACACACCATCAGGCTTCCAAGCAGCTCTCAAGGAAACTCAGTTTTCACACTCTATGTTTAGTGCCCTATGAGTGCATTATCTAGGAATGAACCTGGTAGAGCATCCCACACAAACGAATGCTCCACATGCGGGTTTCACATGCCACCAACTCCACATTCACAGGCAACTTCAGCGCCACAGCCGTTTTCAGATAGCCCTCAATGCAAAGGCTCTAGACGCAAATATTGGTGTGAGAGCTAATTCAATCAAGGAAACACTGCATGTTGGTGAAGGGCATATTGAAGAAGGATCAGCCGAGTGGTTCTTGTGGGAGAACAACTCCATTTGGCTCACTAACTTCACACACCATCAGGCTTCCAAGCAGCTCTCAAGGAAACTCAGTTTTCACACTCTATGCTTAGTGCTCTTTGTGTGCCTAGGACTGAAAAGAAGCTTGGTGAGCATCCCACATAAACGAATGCTCCACATGCGGGTTTCACATGCCACCAACTCCACATTGACAGGCAACTTCAGCGCCACAGCCGTTTTCAGATAGCCCTCAATGCAAAGGCTCTAGACGCAAATATTGGTGTGAGAGCTAATTCAATCAAGGAAACACTGCATGTTGGTGAAGGGCATATTGAAGAAGGATCAGCCGAGTGGTTCTTGTGGGAGAACAACTCCATTTGGCTCACTAACTTCACACACCATCAGGCTTCCAAGCAGCTCTCAAGGAAACTCAGTTTTCACACTCTATGCTTAGTGCCCTTTGAGTGCATTATCTAGGAATGAACCTGGTAGAGCATCCCACACAAACGAATGCTCCACATGCGGGTTTCACATGCCACCAACTCCACATTCACAGGCAACTTCAGCGCCACAGCCGTTTTCAGATAGCCCTCAATGCAAAGGCTCTAGACACAAATATTGGTGTGAGAGCTAATTCAATCAAGGAAACACTGCATGTTGGTGAAGGGCATATTGAAGAAGGATCAGCCGAGTGGTTCTTGTGGGAGAACAACTCCATTTGGCTCACTAACTTCACACACCATCAGGCTTCCAAGCAGCTCTCAAGGAAACTCAGTTTTCACACTCTATGCTTAGTGCCCTTTGTGTGCCTAGGACTGAAAAGAAGCTTGGTGAGCATACCACATAAACGAATGCTCCACATGCGGGTTTCACATGCCACCAACTCCACATTCACAGGCAACTTCAGCGCCACAGCCGTTTTCAGATAGCCCTCAATGCAAAGGCTCTAGACGCAATATTGGTGTGAGAGCTAATTCAATCAAGGAAACACTGCATGTTGGTGAAGGGCATATTGAAGAAGGATCAGCCGAGTGGTTCTTGTGGAAGAACAACTCCATTTGCCTCACTAACTTCACACACCATCAGGCTTCCAAGCAGCTCTCAAGGAAACTCAGTTTTCACACTCTATGCTTAGTGCCCTTTGAGTGCATTATCTAGGAATGAACCTGGTAGAGCATCCCACACAAACGAATGCTCCACATGCGGGTTTCACATGCCACCAACTCCACATTCACAGGCAATTTCAGAGCCACAGCCGTTTTCAGATAGCCCTCAATGCAAAGGCTCTAGACGCAAATATTGGTGTGAGAGCTAATTCAATCAAGGAAACACTGCATGTTGGTGAAGGGCATATTGAAGAAGGATCAGCCGAGTGGTTCTTGTGGGAGAACAACTCCATTTGGCTCACTAACTTCACACACCATCAGGCTTCCAAGCAGCTCTCAAGGAAACTCAGTTTTCACACTCTATGCTTAGTGCCCTTTGTATGGCTAGGAATGAAATGAACCTGGTAGAGCATCCCACACAAACGAATGCTCCACATGCGGGTTTCACATGCCACCAACTCCACATTCACAGGCAACTTCAGCGCCACAGCCGTTTTCAGATAGCCCTCAATGCAAAGGCTCTAGACGCAAATATTGGTGTGAGAGCTAATTCAATCAAGGAAACACTGCATGTTGGTGAAGGGCATATTGAAGAAGGATCAGCCGAGTGGTTCTTGTGGGAGAACAACTCCATTTGGCTCACTAACTTCACACACCATCAGGCTTCCAAGCAGCTCTCAAGGAAACTCAGGTTTCACGCTCTATGTTTAGTGCCCTTTGAGTGCATTATCTAGGAATGAACCTGGTAGAGCATCCCACACAAACGAATGCTCCACATGCGGGTTTCACATGCCACCAACTCCACATTCACAGGCAACTTCAGCGCCACAGCCGTTTTCAGATAGCCCTCAATGCAAAGGCTCTAGACACAAATATTGGTGTGAGAGCTAATTCAATGAAGGAAACACGGCATGTTGGTGAAGGGCATATTGAAGAAGGATCAGCCGAGTGGTTCTTGTGGGAGAACAACTCCATTTGGCTCACTAACTTCACACACCATCAGGCTTCCAAGCAGCTCTCAAGGAAACTCAGTTTTCACACTCTATGCTTAGTGCTCTTTGTGTGCCTAGGACTGAAAAGAAGCTTGGTGAGCATCCCACATAAACGAATGCTCCACATGCGGGTTTCACATGCCACCAACTCCACATTCACAGGCAACTTCAGCGCCACAGCCGTTTTCAGATAGCCCTCAATGCAAAGGCTCTAGACGCAAATATTGGTGTGAGAGCTAATTCAATCAAGGAAACACTGCATGTTGGTGAAGGGCATATTGAAGAAGGATCAGCCGAGTGGTTTTTGTGGGAGAACAACTCCATTTGGCTCACTAACTTCACACACCATCAGGCTTAAAAGCAGCTCTCAAGGAAACTCAGTTTTCACACTCTATGCTTAGTGCCCTTTGAGTGCATTATCTAGGAATGAACCTGGTAGAGCATCCCACACAAACGAATGCTCCACATGCGGGTTTCACATGCCACCAACTCCACATTCACAGGCAACTTCAGCGCCACAGCCGTTTTCAGATAGCCCTCAATGCAAAGGCTCTAGACACAAATATTGGTGTGAGAGCTAATTCAATCAAGGAAACACTGCATGTTGGTGAAGGGCATATTGAAGAAGGATCAGCCGAGTGGTTCTTGTGGGAGAACAACTCCATTTGGCTCACTAACTTCACACACCATCAGGCTTCCAAGCAGCTCTCAAGGAAACTCAGTTTTCACACTCTATGCTTAGTGCCCTTTGAGTGCCTAGGACTAAAAAGAAGCTTGGTGAGCATACCACATAAACGAATGCTCCACATGCGGGTTTCACATGCCACCAACTCCACATTCACAGGCAACTTCAGCGCCACAGCCGTTTTCAGATAGCCCTCAATGCAAAGGCTCTAGACGCAAATATTGGTGTGAGAGCTAATTCAATCAAGGAAACACTGCATGTTGGTGAAGGGCATATTGAAGAAGGATCAGCCGAGTGGTTCTTGTGGGAGAACAACTCCATTTGGCTCACTAACTTCACACACCATCAGGCTTCCAAGCAGCTCTCAAGGAAACTCAGTTTTCACACTCTATGCTTAGTGCCCTTTGAGTGCATTATCTAGGAATGAACC
>NW_026697730.1:0-41265 GCF_030435755.1 Ochotona princeps
TGTTCTGCTTTGTCGGCCATGTGTGTGCTGAGAACGAGCAACAGCTGTAAGTGCCGGCCCAACGGAAGTTGTCAACCGACAGAGTGTGCGTGTCCCCGCTAATCGAGACCCACTTCCTTTCTCGGTCAACAGAGCTGCAACTGCTCGTATCTGTCTTGGAGTTGGGCGCTAGCCGGTGTGTATATATGTGTATGAGGGTATCTGTGTACGTGCGCGCGTAGGGGTGTGTGTCTGTGAAATGTTTGGGTCCCTGCGTCTGTGCATGTATGGACGTATCTATGTGTGTATGTAGGCATTTATATATGTATGCTGGTATGACTGTGTGCGCGTCTGCTTCTGTACGTATGTGTTCGTGCTCGTTTACGTGAGGTTTACTCCACTGTTACGGTACTGATTCTGTTTGTACGCTCTGACGAGGGTTAAGAGTGTATTGTGTGTGCTTACTATAATGTGTGTGATGGCTGTATTTTATGTAAATGATTCCTTCTCTTCGGGTATGGCATTTGACTTTCGTGTAAATACAACAGCATAGAGTAAATGCAAATTCTGAGCTCAAATCCGTGGGTGCGTGGTAATTGACGCGCGTGCTGCGGGCGCTTCTCCATAACGAGCGAAGCGGCGCATATATACCGGAGCTACATCGAAGCAGATGTTTAGCATTGTAGTGATGCTGTAGGTACCGAAGGTGTATCTGCTACTATCACTGATGGATAAGATGCGGATCCCTGGGTTTTCACGGCATTTCTTAGCTTCCAAATGTTCTGCTTTCCTGGAAACAGTTGAAATCCCGAAGCTGTCTATATACATACACGTACAACTATGCGCATTCTTCGCCCGCTGTGCTTCTGACTGGACTGAAGAGCCTCGAAGCAGCAGCAGATTGTGACAGCACCGCGAGTCCGTTCACCTGTACATACCTGCACGCCTCTGACCGAGAAATGGAAGTCCTACGCAGGCACATATACTACCTACAGGTCTCTTCACCCACAAGTATGACCAACCGTATCACTACCCAGAGAGACTTTCCTCCGATATACACAGAGCAATGATCGTGTTCTGAATAGCTTGAAGCAATCACACAGATGTGCTTCCTTCTTATATACATTGTACCGGTTGTTCCGGGAGGGAGATAAGAATAACTTCCTCGGGCAAAAGGATCCTTTCCCCAGCGAGAGACAAACGCAGCCACAGGAGCCTCTATCTTGCCATGGATTTTCCCTAGTACTTCGAGAGCCTCCTTGACGAGTTCGGCCTTCGGTCGCCTCTCCGATTTAAAGGAAAAGGAACCCGGCATCTGGGCATAATATATGGGATGGGAACCATGGAGACGCAGTCACATTCAAAAAAGAGCCAAATCCCCTTCTGTCAACTCATGCAGACATAGAGATGCATACACATACACACACACGCACACACACACACACAGAAATGCGCGCCGTCGTGTACGAGACGAGGCAGGAAAGCAGCAGCCGACCCTTAGTGACTTTCGTGCCATTTTGTACGCAACTGAGTGGCGTATCTAGTGCTAAACGCTCGTATAAAAGCATGCATGTTTATGAGTATGTGCAGGTTACCAATCCTGTAGCGCGGTATACAAAGATACCCAGGCCAGAAGGGGTGCACACGTATGTACGGGTTTGTAATGCGTTTCTAAACTTCACTTAACTGCCGTCTGCTTACGTGCAGCTGCTCGATTAGAACGTCAGGTTTCTACCTGCACGAACCCGCCCTTCAATGTATATAAACCACACAAAGACACATGATCACGGTACGGAAGACCCGGTGAAGCTTTTGCGCGGCAACACATATATATTCTCCACCTCCGCATGTGACTCTTTAACACAAGCTGCACCGTGCAGCAAAGCCTCCACACGGCGGCAGAGATCTCGCAGAGTAATACCTGCATCTTCCTCGACTTTAGCGAGCAAATACGACCCTCTTCATACAGTGTCACAGAGACACTGACTTGTAAAGCCTCCTTTGAGGAGGGAGTCTACGCAGAGAGTGCGGCAGCGGGAGAAGAGCGTTCATTTGTGCTGGAGCACAGAACAAATGCGAAAATCACGCAGTTCACGGGCTCGCTTATACAATTCATTCAACTCGCCGATCCTATCGAGGTGCACCAAACGCTTCCAACAGAACAGAAACGACGCTTGGCACAGGCAAGTCTGACGACAAACACGTGCAGATGTCACCTGTCTGGCGTCGACGTCACGAGAAATGAGTGTGAGAAATCAGACTACGGCAGCGATCCTGACAACAGGGATTCTCACACATACATTATAGGACTTTCGTCGTCTTTAAAAAAGTGCATTTTCGGAAGAAAACGTCATGTGATTCCCGTCGTGCAACGACGTCTACCCACGAGGCCTTCCCAACATCTTGTCCAAAGACGACAGTGTCAGAACCAGTGATGTTGCGTGCTGCTTCGCAGCTGTACGCGCGCAGTGACTACAAAGTATACTACCGACTAATGCCGCTTCCGTTCCACGGAGGAGGGTCAGGCAGACATAGATATGTCCTTCACTTTTGTTATCCGAATACATTTTATACCGCGCCACCTGCGAAATTATATGCGTATGTTGTGGATTCTCTGAGGCGAATCAACTTCAAAATCTACACACGTCATCTGACGACCCTAGGCTGTACAGAAATCCATACTACAGATTTTCCTTCGGAGATAAAGGGATCCAGGAGAATGAAACAGAACCCTTATACTGTGTCAGACGCTGTGACATGGTTTATAGAGCACTGTGTTACCGATGTCGCCCACACGCGTATGTTAGAAAAGGAGAGGGTGTGATGTTTAACAGCAGAGTCGACCCCAAATTCGGCAGAGCAGTCATCTGTTCTCAAAATGAAAAGCTGCATGCATTGCTTGCCCCGCATTCTTGGGCCGCAGTCACACACACATTTCAGACGTAGATGTTACCGTGTGTTTGTATCTGCGTGTGAGTGTGTGTACGTATGTGAGAGTGTGGCGGACGCATACGCGCAGGTGTGTACGTCACCCTATATTCGTCTGTGCGTGTGTATGTATGTGTATGTGAGTGTTTGTGTTTGTTACAGGCGTGGTTGTGCACGGTAACGCATGCTGGTGTGTGCCCCCTTGTGTGTTCTTACATAATTATACGTGCGTACAGCTGTAGGAAAAAGGCAAAAGGAAGATGGCGTCTCGTGCTGTAGCAGTACTGCGTTGCGATTCTTTAATGCTGTACAGCCCCAGCCCTTAACTGCTTCCTTCTTCCTCAGCTCTGTGTGGACGCAGGGAGCCGCTGTAACTAATCGTAATCAAGAGTAGCTGCGTCTGAAAATAAGCTCGACAAAGACCAGTTCTCGTCAGACACCTGCACATCATATATATACATATATCGTGATGCATGCATCCTGTCGGCACGCGTGACAGAGAGGCGCGAACTGCTGCAGTTCGTCCTCTGCGATTTATGGGCCCCATCTGTTCGTTTGTCTAATGACAGTAGCTTATTTCAAGAGTGACATACACTTTTTTTGCGTCGTGCCTGCGGAGACGGAGACCTTTCTTCGTTCCCTCTGACAAACTCAACTGAGAAAGTCTTTGCTACATACGTGATGCACTCACCAGCACGAGTATCACTGGCTTTGGATGCAAGTACACAATCTGCGCGTAACGGCCCTTCTCTTTGGAGGCCCATCCTCGCTGACGGGGGACATGCTGCCACTGCCTGCTGCCGCAGCTGCACTTAGGGCTTTCTCTTTGAGTATTTTTGCTCGAATCTCCATCTGTGTAGGAGGCAGTTGCTGCAGCACATTTGGTGGAATTCGTGCTCCTCAAAATATCCTCAACCCTACGTTGCGAGGCATCTGCCTTTTCCGCTGAAGGCTGATCCTTGTTTTTCAGTGCTGCCTCGTGAAAGAGGCCCCGCTCTACTCTATGTAAGCCCGACCTTCCGCCCCCTCGCTCTGCACCGCGACCACCGCCGCCTCGTCGAAGTTTCTTGCCAGTGCCGTCTTCTTCAACAAATGTAGCAACACGCTGACATCGAGAGGCTCTGAATATCTGTTCCTGTATGCAAGACCGTTCATGTGTAGTAGTACACTTTCTATGAGAGTCCTTACGTACGTGTCTTTGCGTACAAGATCGCCGCTGTTGGTCACCTGTCTTATCTGCGGACTGCTGTCTCTCGCAACTGTGCAAGGCTCTCCGACGCTGCGCTTGTCCCGTACACCCGGCAGCACGAACCTCCGATGAAACGTCAGATTGAGTGATGTCTGCAGCATATGCACTAGCCTGCTGTCCCTCCACGATTTTTGTAGTGTTGTGGCCTCCAGAGGACGATATGTCCGATGAGCCTGACGTCGGGCTGTTTATAAGTGCAACACCGCGGACGCGCGCAGGCGCACACGCGCCGGTATCACCAAAAGTAGCTGGTGCTGGTGCTGCACCACAGGCGCGCTCACGCACAGACGCACCACCACTACCAGCATCAGCTGCTGCTGGTGCTTCGCCATGGTAAACACTGTATCCAGCTATTGAGAGAGTGGCAGCACTCTGACCGGCATTATCGGCTTTTGGTGCCACACATTCGTTTGTAACGTCACCAGTAGTATCGCCGCGCAGATCGGTAGCTGATGCATCAGTACCAGCGTGTTCGTGTGACGAGAAATGGACAGGATCTGATAGGATTTCTGGATAGTGAGAGTTCTGACCACCCGTAGCATCACTGAAAGGATGCTGGTGGAGACCGCTGGTGTCCAGCACCACCTTATTCCCCTCTCCCAGCTCCGCAGTCGCCTGGTCTGCAACTGCAATTACAGCCTCAGCTGTGAGCGCAGGGGGGACAATGTTATCGAGGCACGTCGCCTGCGTTTTGCTGTTATAGAGAATCGGACGCCCTGATGTATTTGCACGAGGATCTTTAAATCCCAGGCGAACGGAGTCGTTCGAGGAACTTCCCAACAAAGGCGCGTCTGCTGTCAATAAGGTTCCTAACGCTGTAGCGGCGTCCTTTGGGATATCCTCGAGGGAAACTGTGCATGTAGCTTCTCCCAGAGGGGCTACTACTGCGCCGGTATTCGATGACGGTATCATTACAGTCTCTCCTGTAGCGTCTGCTTCATTCCTTGTGTGTAAGTCGCAAAAAGCGGGACAACAATCAGCGGCACCGACTGCAATAGCACCGTCATTTTCATCCGTGCCACACTGCGTGCATTCCCGCAGCAACAAGTTGGCGGGCCTTTCACGGGTGATAGCGTTGCACCTAAATGTTGCTAGTGCTAGTCCGTCGATGCCGCGTTTATCTTCATCACCTCCGATAAGCAGTTGACTTTCGATGCTGCCGCGGCAGGTGCAACCTGCGTGCTGCACGCAGCCACTGTCGGCCGTGCTGCTGCAATTTCTACCCTCACAGTCAGGAAAGCCTGCAGCGCTGCCCTTTTGATTTTTTTTCTCGCAGCTAAATGCGGACCTTTCTACTTCAACAATGTCCCCGATGCCGCTTCGACCCCTCTCCTTAAGAAAAGAAGAATTAGCATCAAACATCTCTGGTCTTTTTCCTTTCTGGTTTACAGCGACACACACCGCTGCATAAGCGTCAGCAGAACGGCTCAAACGCTTTCCCTTGGGAAACGAGAAGCAGGCAGTCGCGTACGCAGGCTTTTCTTCTCTATTGGCAACAGCATAACACCTCGCTGCTCGAGAGTCGAACGTCCTGTCGCACAAAGCTTGCGAGCCTCCGGGGCCTGCTGCTGGAGCGTCGTACTGTTTCACAGACTCGGAGGCACGCTGCGACAAGAACATATGTGTGTCTGAGATGTCCGTCTCCTCCATCTGTCCATCAGGACGTGCTACGGCTTTTAACGTGAGCGTTGGCGGGCAAAATTTCGTGACGACTACATCGGCTGAAGGCCCCTCAGCGTCACACGTCCTGTCAACAACCGGACGCATGGCGGAGGCATGTGCGAGAATTCGACTCCTCTCACTTGCTAAGGGCGATGAGTCAAATCCCTCTTGTGGTTTTTTTCCGCTAATATGCAGCGCGTTTGGACACTGCAGAGAGCATGGTTCAACACTATAGGGGCTGCGGCTGTCTGATGCAGAGTCTACAAGCAAGTCCTGGGACGATCTTGAAGATGTAGGTGAGGAACGCAGGAGCCAGAAAGGCCGTCTGAAAACAAAAGCAATTTTATTCATATTTCCCATGCCTACTAATTCTATAGCAACACGTTTCCATTCTGGGAGTGGAGGATCAAACTGAAGTAAACCGCGCATGCTGTAGCACCGGTTCTGCTCGAGGCTGCGCCAAAGCCGTAATGAAGGCGTCTCATGTGTCCTACTGTCTTCCTCACCACTACGCAAATTACAATCACCAGTCAATGTATTGTTGAGTCGCGCCGCTACTATTTGTTCTTTGATTGTTGCTGTAAAGGCTGAGGTGGCAGTAGCAGCGTCAGTCGGAGTGTCATCAGATATGTAACCGGCAGCACGGGTGGCAGCAGCACCGGCTGCAACCGTGCCTTTTAGTCGTGTCTCTATCAGTTCCGCAGGTTCTCCCCCAACGCACTGCAGTCTTCTCCTTTTCGTCGTGGCACCGCCATTTTCCAGCGGGTCCCCTTCCGCTGCGCATCTTCCACAAAAATCATGCGCCTCCACGTTAGCAATACTCTTCGTTGACCCTTGCCTCTCCTCCTCAACGTGTGAAGGCACAGGTACGTGCCTAGAAAAAGTCTCTTCAAGCTGCTCTACCGCACATCTTTCTCGATTACAATTGAAATGTTTTGTTTGAGAGCTCACCGAAGACGATATCCGCACTATCTGGTGCTCTCCACCTTCAGCTGCTTGAAGAAAGTGCGTCGTCTGTTCATCGTCAGTCTGTAACAAAGAATAGTTGGCCCCGTCGCCCTTTGCCTGAAATGTGTCTTGAACGTTGGCTGCTGCTCGCCCACCCTTCTCACCGCTTTCCACAGCAGGTCTCGTGGTACGAGATCCTGATCGATGTTCGAGAGACTTCTGCTGCGGTCTGCATCCGTATTCTGTGGCACACGAACGAACGGCAACAGTAGCAGACGGAACGGACAGTTTTCTAGGATAGCTTTCCTTTTCCTCTGTGTCCACAGTCATTATGTATGGACGCAGACTCCCGCAGATGTTAAATTTCACGGGCTGTTCGTGGAGTGAGTCTAAGGGCTCCTCATCGAGTTGATCGTGTCTCAGAGTGGCTGTGCCTGCTGCACTGGAATAACAGTCGCTGGGTGGCGCGACACGACAATACACCAGAGGGTTCCACTCCACCATTTTTCCTGTCTTATCTGGGGCAGAATTCCTCGACGTCTCACTAGGGCTTTCTTTGGAATTGCGGTCATGTTCTTCTTGGTTGTACGCGGCCGAGCATCCCGAAGACATAGAGGCGCCGGCGAAAAAATTATTTGCCGACAGAGCATCGAACGCCATTTCTCCTGAATAAGGGACTGCACTGCAACTTGCGTCGTTGACATGTGCTGACGATGCTGTCACAGCGCGGGCAGACAGCCCGTAGCCAGTGCCCGACTCCGTAGTTGCAGAATCTGAGCCAGGAGACAGTTCCGGTGAAACCGGAGAGGCAGGTCCATACATGTGTAACTTCGTCTTCTGATGTTTCTCATGTGGACTCCCCGTAATTTAGAGTTGGACAGCTCAGCTGAAACGACAGTCAACTGTTCATGTACTGACTCAAAAACGGGGGCGAGGGGAGGAGGGTGCGTACAATGCGGCCGTAACCTCGTACGTTGCAGATCCATCGGATTGCTTGTAGCGTTTGCGGAGACCCAGACATTAGTTTCACGGTGTATGTCGTCGTCCGCAGCACGCAAAGAAGCGTAGATATCATTTGACCCAGGCGCACGACTTCTTTTATGTGTTCCAGAAACTGACGTGCCGTTATCTCCGTTGTGTCGGCTTTCGCCTGGCAGCCAACTGGAGATTCGGTCATTTCCTTTCTTTAAAGCAGATGCATTCTCAGAATTCCCAGAGATCGCATGCACTGGCGTACACTGTCCTCCAGCAGAGGTGCTGCGTGCTTCTTCGTGCGTGCTCAATGTGGACGCTGCTGAAGCAGTTGGAACCGCTCTTCTTTTATCCATGACCGCTTGTATGTCTGATACTTCTGATGATCGAGAGACTCCCCCCCTGACTACTTGTATTGCTGAAGTCTCCGACGGGGAAACCCCCCGCACTGCTTGTAAGGCTGCTGTCTCCGATGATGGAAGCCTTCCCACTCCAACTGATGCTGCTGTGTCTAGTGAAGAAGTTTCATCTAATGACTGTGCCGCTGCCGTCTTTGATACGTTAACACATCTCACTGTTTGAGAGAGAAAGGCCATGTCGAAAGCTTCCACGGGCGTTTCTTTGGCGGCAGGCGCATCACACTTTGCTGCGTATAAAGACGCTGCAGGAAAAACTGGTTGCTGTTGACAACTGTGTGCTGCGGTATTTCCTTCCGCTGCCGTGAAAGCCCCGCAACCCGCTGGGACCTGCTTGTGTCCATAAGCCCTAATAGAGGCCTTCAGAACTCCTGAAAAGCCATAGCATCATGTTTGGCACGGCGCTGGAACTGGGCGAGTTTGTGAAGACGAAGGAAAACAGTGTCACCACAATACAGGTGTAGCTAACACAGCGACAACAGTAACCAGTCTCTGCAAACTCTCCATATTATCAGGATTTAAAAGAAGCACCAACGGCGCACTGCCCAACTTCCAACACCGTAGCACTTAACGTTGGAAAGGATGTTACCTGCCTGCTCTCACACTCTCTACTGACACCAAGAAGCGTATCTCAGTGGACATCAACTCCTCATGAGTCTTTGTGTAATCCCACTTCTACAGCAGAAGCTAATCGTCTGCTGTGTGCCTGCACGCCCGGCTGATAAATGTCCTCGAGACTAATTGGCCATTTCTTGACAGCTGGATGCACGGATTCGATGAAACAAGAGAGCGAGCCTTTGTCATCTGCCTCCAAATACCGCCTTTTCAGAAATGCCGCCGCACAAAACTCATGTGCCCTCCGCCCTGTTGTCATACTTAGTGCTGCCAGGCACGTCTAGCACCCGGATCTACACCCCGTGTAGTGGCACGCCGCTTTTGGTACCACATCATCCTCTAGTACCTGCACCGACAACTCCACTGCTATAGTAGTATCCGCGTCACCAGCCTCTTTGACATAAGTACTTGTCGAACTAGACGGGATTCTACATGAGGTTGTCAGCAGCCGCCGCTTACATCCCCCGCGCGCATCCACGAGTACACCCCGCAGGAAACAACAGACACAGCGCTTCACGTACGGTAAGACTTTTCACCGTGAGAAGGACTCGAGCACTATGGCGCTCTCTCTGTGTACACCTCGTCAGAATCCCATGCCGTTCGCTCAACCGACACGTACTCGAAACGCGAACACCGAACAAAGCAATACAGCAAAAGGAAAAGCAGCAAATTTACATCAGAATAGGAGCGGAGCGGCCCGTTGTAGCACCTCCCGACAGCCGTAGACGTGTATGTACTGGTCGCAGATGTCATTCAACTAGCTTTCCCGCAACAAGACAAACCCCTGCAGGAGTGTACTGTGCTACAAGCATGCGGTATACATACGAAGATCTAAAAAAACAGTGCACCAAAAATCATTGAAGCTCGTCATCGTCATGCTTACCGCAAGCGTGCACGCCTTACCGAGAGGCACGGTGCAGATGCAGTAGTCAAATAGTTCCGAGCCGCGTTTTTCATGTTCAAAGAAAAGTCTCACTCCGGCACTACTGTACTGTACACGCGTCACTTCATGCCTCAGACGAATATCCAGCGAACGGGCCTGCACTTCTACTGCTGCTTTATACCCCTCCCATATAAGCACGTGCTGTCCTTGAAAGGCGGTCAGGTCGTCCTGAAAATCGGAGCACCCACGCAAACAGATACAGCGGATCCCGTCGCTTTTTCTGACCTACTACTGTGTGTCCCTGGCAACTTCCTTACTTCGCCACATATGTTGTGACCTGCCGACGGCAAACAGGTGTACCCGACATTAAAAGCTTCCTTAGTTTACTTTTTCAATCACATTTCCCGGACTTTACAGAAGCCTGCCGTAGTAGAAATGACTGAGACGCCGCGACAATATATTTGGTAATCGTATACTCTAAGTGGGTGCGTGTGTACTTGTGTGTGCGGAGGTCTACGCCAACATCGCCATAAACACGTCCGGTGATGAACGACATGCGCTTGTGGGGGCAAGCCGTCCAGGATGACACAGGAGCACTAGTTTTCTATGGCACAACAAGGAACTAAAGCAGTACTAACATACACTAGTTAGCGAGAGTGAGAAGCGCAGCACTCGGCAAACGAGGGTATGAAGGTCGATTGGTGAAGATTTTTTACGTGTGTAAGTGGTGGTGAATCAAAACGGGGTCTGCAGCGACAGAGTACGGGAGCAACAGAAGGCCTCCTGGACAACACGTGACGATGCATCTTTAGTTTGGCTGCTTCAAGGCATATTTGTTCGATTGTCGACGGCTTAGCTTCAACAAAAAAAAAGTCGGAACCTACGGGAAAAAAAGACGATCACATGTACTATCCTATGCCTTGAAGAACTCGCGCACGGCGGAGTCATGTGATTCCTTGAAAAAGTGCAAACGTTGCGTGTAGGCATGTGGATAGGCGCAGCAAGGCCGGGTTGCTGCGTTACTTCGCGAAGACGTTCTGAGCGGTGTGGGTAATGTGGGTGTGTGCGAAGAAGACGCCATCCCTCACAGATGCGTATGACAACCTTTACATACGTTGTATCACAGTTTGTTAGCACAGCCAATGTTATGCAACAGCATCCCTGTATAAGACCGGCACACAACAGGTCTGATGCCTGTCATACTGCGCCCTTTATAGAGGCTCGTTTCCCTTCTGGATGCAACCGCACACGAGGACCTCCTTATATAATTATCCGGATCTCAACAGCGCCAGGGAAGAGATCTCACCGAAGCGACAGCATTTCCAATGCGCGATGGATCGCGAAACCCAGCATACGACACATATTCCGCCCCCCTTCCACGACTTGCTCCGTCCTTACCTGGTCCCAGCACATCATCGAGAGATCTTCGACGTCTGCGCCTGCTGAGTACTCTATATTATTCAGATGCCACATTAGAAGCCGTTCTTCTACGCAGTCACCTTCTCGACCGCCGTCAGCTGCTTCGAGGGCTGCTTCCTCTGCCATCGCCCTTCGCGCCGACTCGCAGTCTGTGAGTTGTAACTCCTGCTGTCCGCTCGCGTCTCGGAGCTTACGTGGTGCAGAGCCACTTCCAAACAGGGGACCCCCTTTATCTGTTGATAGCAAATTAGCATCTTTCTCTGGTTCGATCTTCCCATAGTCCTCGTTGCGTGCATGTCCATGACACCTCGGAAAACACGCATCGGGCGAAATGCCACATACAGTGGCTGCCACTGCACCAGTGTGAATTTCATAATCTCGACTGCTCCCTGGGTCATTCACGCACGAAGCTGCCGGAGGCCTTCCGCAATTGACTCGCTTTGCATCGCTATTTCCCATTTCGCTCACCTCTCCTCCGGCTTCCTCATAGCCACTACTCTCTATCCCAAGCGATTCTGTATAGTTATGCTTCGGAGGTGAGACCCTGTGGTTGAACTCCGTAGAGAAACCTTCCCGCCGATTCTGACGCTCCTGCTCCCTGCGCTGCCGTACAGATCGAACCGCCTCTTTCAATCGCTGGTTCAGCCCGCTGCCTAAAGACATCCACAACAACTCGCGTTGACGCCTCCATCGTAGGCGCATCGCCATGTCTTCTGCCTCTTCTCTGCCTTCGTCTGCCCCTTTGCACCGCTGTCGTCCCGGACACGATGTGAGAGACTCCTTTCCACTTGCGCGAAAACCGTGAGCACCCACAACTTGCGGGTGCATCGCTTCTTGTCCATCGGTGCTAACTTGTGGGACACTCTCGTTTCTGTAGTCTTTGCTTCCTCCTCCGTCTCTTTCAGCCTCCATCTGATGACGCTGGTGAGTTTGATATGCCCAGGCATCAAGGCCAGCATCCGCAAGCTTTCCTGTCGCTTCATCGAATAGTGCCTCATCAACAAGCGGTGCTACATGTTTCTCTGTTGCTGGCTCGGCTACTACACCGGGATCTCCTGCTCTTCCAGCGTCCACGCAACAACCTCCACCACAGCAGTAGTCTTCTCCTCCGGCTGCTCCATACGGGTGGAGACCCTCTGTCAAGCAGACCTTGTACACTGGATTCTCGTCAATGCCGTGTATCCAAGAAGCTCCTAAATCGATACCGTTTACCACAAAATGATCACCACTTCCGTCGGAGCATGCCATCGCGTCTCTGTTTGTCACACCCCGCTTCGTCCGTTCTAACATTGTAATCTGTGTACACCACGTACTTGCCTGACGCTTGCTTGCCCCCTCTTGAACGGGTGGCGTTTCAATTCTGGCACCAACTTCCCGTGAGGTACTCAGCGGCTCAGTGGACGCTGAAGGGTACGCTAAGGTTGCTGTCGGCTGTCCAGCTGGGTGGTCCGCGTCCGCCGTTTGTTTGCCACAAAGCATGCGTGACGAGTGCGTCCAGCAGAGACGCAAGTCTTTGCTCTTTGATTCCGCGGACGACATAAAGGGTAGATGGGAGTCACGCAAAGCACCAGATTCGCTAGCAGTTGGAGAGCACATTCGCGAGCGTGCATGTGTGCTTGATTCTGGCACGCTTTGATCTGCCACCAGCGAAGAGCCGCTGCTGTCTGACGCTGCTTCAGCCATCATTGTAGATGTGCGGGCAGAAAGGCAATTACACGTCCGTACATCTTTATCAGGATTGAATGTAGATGTGCGGGCAGAAAGGCAATTACACGTCCGTACATCTTTATCAGGATTGAACCACAGAGCGTGAGAAGCTGCATGTGCTGCTCCCTCCGCCACACGTGCGGGGACCGAATCTCGCTTATTTCTCAGCCGCGTGCATCTAGCAGCCCTGTCAGAGCGTTCATTCATAGAACTGCAACAACATGCGGATTTCCCTGCACTACATCTGCAAATCTCCCTGTACTGGCATTCCCGTCGGCCGCGCCGCTAGCAGTGCAACTTCGTCCAGTCAGTTTCCTCCGGGCTTTCAGCCCGTCCTTTCGTTCTCTGAACATGAGGCCGAGCGACATCGTCTGACTTGTAACGCGATGTGAAAACGTCTGCTTGATCACCCACACAAGCGTGATGTTCACTCTTTTGTGCCTGCGTAAAACTAACCCTTGCAACTGCAACAGCGCCCTCCAATCCGGCCGCGTGCTTCGAAGAGCGTTACACAGGTGATTCCTGCACTTCGTAGAGCGCAGGCCGCGCTGACGCCAGCCATGCCCGCACCAATGATGGCCACTTTTACTGCCCGAAGCGCTCGTCGTGACCTAGCAGGTGTCGTCCGGGACTTTCGTTTCTCACCGCCGAAGCCTCTCCCCGCTGCTCCACATACGGGCATCAGCCTCAAATGCCGGTCGCGCCACAGAAGGATGCCATAATTTCTCGGCCTCTCCTGCTGTATGTGGTGGCCTGTCCGACAACGCAGCATCTTGTTTCTCCGCTGTCTGGCTCGAGCACTTTTCACATTGTATGCACGGGCACTCCGACGCGGCACTAGCTACCCGGTGAAAACATTTGGTCGAGACAGAAAGTGAATAGTCTTTCAGATCCACAGGTGATGTTGCAGGGTTTCTGATACCGCCAACTGAGCTCTCGGCGGCATATGATACCCCCTCTCCACTAGCATTCAAAAGCCGGGGGTTCATTGCTCTGGGACGCGGCTCTGCGCCCAAGGTGGCTTGTTTCTTCAGGACACTGCGAAGTAGCTGACTGTTTCGTAAAAGCCTCGTGGGTTGCATCGGCAAAACGGTGCCCTAAGGTCTTCTCTCCAACGCTACTCGCATCACTTTTAGCCAAATCATGTCCGTCATCGACCTTAGTCCGTCGAGTGCGATCCTGCTTGCTGTGCCACTGCACAGAGCTCTTCCTCTCCCCAGCAGTCCTTCACCAGCGTAGACGCGCAGAAATTCGCAACGTCACAGCTGCCGCCGACACTGAAGATACGCAAGGCGTACTGGCAGGTTCAGATAATAGGACACGCATCCTGGCTGCCTACTGTCCTGCGGTCTTCAGCACTTGTGAAAGATGACTATAGCAGATAGTCCAGATGTGTGCATATTGCAAGCGTGAAAATGTCTCCACTCTGCTCAACGCGACAATCACTTCCTCTACCGCGACGTGAATCGTGTTAGGATCTTCCTGGGCGGAAGACCCAATAATGCTGATTCAAGACGTCGCCCTAACAGGGGTCGCATTAGTCGCACGCAGAGTTTTCATCCAAAGGCAGCACTCGCCCAAGATATATGTACTACTGCTGAAAAATGGATGCCTGCTTTGCAGATCTACGCGTGACTGGTGCATTTTACATGAGACAGATCATGGTATAGGTGTACGTTGAGACGCCGTTATTTGAAAAGCATGCCTCCAAGAGCTTGTGTGCACTTCAAGCGGATCGCGCTCAACCTGTACTATGCGCGCAGGCGCGCGAAGACATGGGCACAGGAAGTGTGCGCGATTCCAACGAGTGACGGTGGAAGGGTTGATGCTCACCCTTACGACCAACTGGTGCCGGGCCTGGGGAAACGCATTACTTCGACACAGAAGCTGAGGCGCTTCAGCGAAAGTTTATTGGGAATCCTCAGAGGCTTAGTCTCGATTGTCTCCTAGGGGATATTGGCAAGCACTTCCCTGGAGAGCGAGAGGTGGTGTTCGCCTTCTAGAGATGCACATCGTCTCACGGTTAACGGGCACAGCATCATAAAAGGTAGAGCCTGTAGCCGTGTACGAAAAATAGATTTTTCCTACGACGGGTTGGTGACGACAGGCACATGGGGGGCGTAACGAGGTCCTTTACCATGGCCTTTACACACGCATACAGGGAAGAAGAGCCGAGGCTGCCGTAGGCTGCAACACCGACCTTGAGTCGACGGATGGTGCACCACAACGGTCGTTTTCGACATGGTTCTTATATTGAGATTCACTTGACATACGCTTCCGAAGAGAAGTTACTCCTATGGGCCACTGTGAAACTCAAGATAACAAGATATTTTTACAAGCCCGGCCCAGTGCCAGCCGCGTTCTGCCGCGCCGTGCCCGCAAGCAACTAGTGTGCAACAACGTACGACACGTTCGTCTGCTCGGTATACTTTTCGCCATATTCCCTCCGGCATATTATGTTGTGGTGACACTTTGGTACCAAGTGCGCGATGCGCGTAGTTGCGCGAAGGAAACAGCACACTGACTCACCACAACGTGCAGGCTCTGCGCGATCCGCAATGTGGACAGCTGAAATGAAGATTAGTACATAAGATTCCTTTGGCCGCCACCAGCTAGACTCCCGTTGCGATGGAAGTGACGAGCAATGCGCTTTTGGCGATTGACGTGGTTTTGGGTCCGCGTTCGTGTGCAAAAGCATCCGCTGCTGCTCCTCACAGGAAGGCACGGTAGAGACAAGTTATACTCTTCCTCAGGCAGCGCTCAGGGCGCTTTACTGTTGCTTAAAATTCAGCGCCCGGGCTTCCCGGGGCGCGGGAATGTAGGACTTTTTCATCTTCAGCAGAATGTATCTGGCTTTTACAAACATGAACGCGTCGTGGTGTAGCAACAGCGCGGCAGTTGTCTGCGCGATGATGCTACGCGTACTAGGCTCCGCAGATGCGCAACGTAAAATTGAGCCCGCGATGATACCGTGAAAGCCAGAAATTCCTTTACATCTATCTACCCCATGCTCGACAGCAACTGCAGCCAATGACTCGCTTTCAGCATCGCGGTAGACGCTGGGTGATAGACGTGCCAGCTCTGTCCATCAGCCCACTATTAGTGTGCATTCCCGTTAACAAAGGACGCTTACCGCCTCTTTGCGGCAGTCGTCTGACGTGAAACTTTCTGTTAAAAAGCAGTAGGCAGAATACTGGCACATTTTGGGCTCCACGGGAGCTGCACATGATGTCGCATGCAACATGTTGCACCGCACCATGCAGCACCTACAGAGAGCAGTTGAAGTCTACTGTGCATTGAAGACCGTGGATATCCAGGATTACGGAAGAGAAAAAAGCGGCGAGAGGATTGCTAGACGGGGAGATAAGAGTGCCCACGTTCGGGGTGCCCAGGCATTGCCCTGGCGTCGCCGCTGCTGGCACCTCGATGCGCGGTACTTAGAGTTTATCTCCCGGCCGGATGTAACATCTATTCATATATTCTTCTACGAGCGATGAAGCAGTTGAGGACCCGAATGCACTGTAACACCGCAGCGAGGCTCACAGTCTCCTGACTAGCGAAGTGCATAAAATCAATATCCTCTAAGGGTCGACCCCTGAAGCGGCAGGCTCTGTATTCCGTCCACCGTCTTAGACATCTGTAGACAAGGTGGATATGAGAGAACACGGGTGGTCAGGCACCGATCACCTTTACTGTGTCCGCAGGTGCAGATAGTTAGCTAAACTTAAGAGCGTTCATACGGGCGTGACAGGCGGACGGCATCCCTGTGGTGTGTTTTCCGACCAGGGAGCCCGCGCGGGCCCCAAATTCCTGGTTGATATAATATAAGCTTACGGTCACAAGTTGTGTGTTTTTACCAATCATCGTGCCACTACTGCCAGTTAAACGCTTTTGTCAAGCAGGTCCACTGAGGCACCTCTGAATTGTGGTAGATAGATGTGGTGGTAAGATGGATGAAAATGCCGCATCCGTTGTACCGCTCATACGCTGACGGCTAACATGCATCCAGTAACGCGTTGTCGCACACTACGGGACGCTACGCCGTCGCAGGTGTACTCCACGCGGATGAAGCACATCGAAACGAGGGACATATCCAAGGTAATCGACCGAACGGCTGCCCTAAAACTCTCGAGCCTTGGGATACCCGGTAATTGCTGAAGAGCGCCAACGATCGTGCCGGCGCGGAGTCCACACGTTGCGTCGCCCGCTGCGATCGGGCGGAACGGAAGAGTAAGGCCACCCCTACAGTGCTTGATGATACAGTCGTCTGATATATTGGTGGCTTCCGTTTGTTTGCAATGCTATCCACATAAGCATGCGCGGATTTCTTCAGGAGTCTTTAGAGCCAGTATGACATCGGGAGGTGAGCAAATATTGTGTGTCGGGCCAAAGCAGGCGCAAGTGCCGTCAGAAAATGAGCCGCATAAATTCCAGTTGACTTGATTAATTGAGCTTCTCATAGTATCCAAACAAACCTAAAGGCTACTTCATGTACGCCTACACCGAGAAGACTGCTATGAAGGATGTTGGAATTACCACTGTGTCGAAGTGCTCAGTAACTTCTACGGCGTTGGTAAGTCTGACAAGTGCGCATATTACAGCAGCGTAGGCATTAGAGATTTTGGCTATCACTAGTGTTCGGCCGTAGAATCTGGGTTCGGCTGGCGATGTTGGTCGATTTTTATATATGACCTCTCGCTGGGCCCCGTAATGAACTTCACCTATAAGCTTCCTGCGCCGAGAACCATACACACACGACGTTTTGTCGAGGTAACTCGGTACAAATGCGAATATATGATTAGCTGCCTGCGGTGCACAGGTGCGCCGCTATGGACAAGGCCCTATGCAGCAGCCAGATTTACATGACAGGATAGGAAAGAACGTTCCTCGCCCTTGCAAGATGGGTGTAGCGACCGTGCCGAATGTGAGACTCTTCGATTGAAAGCACACGACTCGAGTCGGAATCATGTACGATTTACGTGTTTCCTACGGTTTCAGACGGCAATTGTGAGTCTCCAGAGCACGACAACGAGTAGAAAGAGGTGGCTGGCTGCGTCCTTGCTGGTGCGGTCACACCTGCTAAAGGGTTGATGAGCCGGCAAGCCTAACGGGCCGTCCGAACCGTGGATGGGAATGCCACATCGCATCATCCCCTAGTAAATCGTGCGAGGAGCCGGAGATTCGCCTCAGAAGTTTGGCTGTAGGCTGCAAGATGTTAAGTAAGATGGATTGTAGCTTAGTAAACTACGCAGACATAGAGAGACTTCAAGCGACAACCCGATTGTTTAGAGAGACTTCAAGCGGCAACCCGATTGTCTTCTGTGGTCAACTGCAGCTTGCGGGGAAACGGCTACGCTTTTACAAAAGAAATTTAAAGTACCAATGAGGCTATACAGGGAAAGAATCAGAAAGGATGCGCAGAAGTACGTAGGACGTCGCCTGGGGCTGGTGAAAAAGGTGTGAAGCATAGTGACGGGGAAAGCGCGTATATAAAGTCAAACGACGCCTGCTGCTGGTGGCGAGACCGCCAGTTCTAGCAGCCGAGTGAAGCCGGTAACTAGAATTGTTGTCTTGCACAAGAAGTAGCCTTTCCTGCTACTCATACACACTCCTTTATACCTGAGCATCAGCAGGCTCCTTTCAAAATGTACAGTCGACTGCTTCTCCTACCTCCCACCGAAACGCAGCAGGAGATACCTAATGTTTTAGCGGCTGCGCCGTAGGGGCTGTACTGATCTCTATACTACCGGAGTGAAATGAGACAGAGTGATAGCACAGCTGTGTACAATCTGTTTTTCTCCCCGTTAATACCTACAGTTAGCTCACGAAGTTTCTAACGTTGCAGTCTGCCATGAAAGCCCCAAATTCCATATCAATTTTGACAACTCCCGTATTGAAGGTGGACACAAAATACCTTAAAGAGTTGCACGGGTAAACATGGTGCTCCTGATGGTTCAAGAGTAGTCTCGCTGCGAAGACACTGAAAGTCTGCGTCGATAGAGCAGCAGCGGAAGGAGGCCTCAAGCAGCGTAGCGTTTGACTTTCTTTCTGTCCCTTTTGCTTGCGTGGCGCGAGGCTCACGGTTAGCTTCGTGCCCTACACCGTAGTTCCACAGGTACTTAACGATGTGCGGAGTAGTTTTGCAGCCGCGTACTTGCATTCGAAAAGCTGGCTGCCTTCGTCCGCGCTAGCGACTTCTACCAGGGAAGTGCTGCACAGGTCACTCTGTACTGAATTCACTGTACGGCGGCTTTTCCAGCTAAGCGGGGCGACAGGTCAGTCTCAATGGAGACCCCTCTCTTGCTGCCTTCGATTATGAAGTGTCTGGGCGTGTGTCACGATTCCTCAGTACAGCAGGCCTCTCGAAAGATTGCTCCCTTAGCGGTAACTTCCGCTCGTGTCACGACGGGTTGCACGTGTGCATCGTCAAGCAGCCACTTACGTACATGCAGTTGAAGAGAGACGCTGTCGTAGAAGAGGATCTTTCTCAAAACTTGCATCTTGTGACCGTTAGTCGGCAGATAGCTCCCGAGGCGTACATGTTGACGCATATTCCTCACAGTGGTAGGGATGATCTTGTAAGCAGTGTGTTCGGCTGCACCTGGAGAGCTCAGAGCGTGAACCGTACGCGCTGCATTACACAGAGCTGTCATGCCACGGTGGATGGCATCATCGAGGCCGCAGTGCCGCTGCTTCAGTAGATTCGCTCAGTATTGCCTAAGACGAGAGGATACTTACAAGCGAAGGCACTGCACCGGTGACTCCTTCCAACTGCATCATGCACTGGCTTGATGCATGCTAAGACGGAGACATCAGCAAACGTGTTTTAGAAAACGACTGACACAGCCACGAAATTTATATGGTCACGTCGAGGTACGTGACTCCAGAAGATATTGATACACTGATCAATCACGACAGTTACCGTTTCTACGCTACCTTGCGAGATTGTGCTGCCACATCCAGGACCTTTACCTACATACAACCCTTGATTGTCATGAGTTGCAGGCGATCAGCGCTCTCTCTACTTGCGTTCTGGCAGCTTGACAAATATATATACGTAGAGCGCAATGCAAGCATTCCGGCTAGTAGTTGTTGGCGACGGTGAGAGCGCGCAGGTCTAAATAATTTCTGAGCCTTAAAGAGATCTGCTGGCACAGGTGTTCCGCGAAAATGCAACATAGGCATGCAGCCAGGCCGAGAGCACTTGACCCTACTAAACAACACTTTGAGAAAATAAGGTATGGCCGTAAAGTGGCGCCGCTCCGAGCGTGTTACGGGCCGGATAAGCGCTCTCCCGGAGCTCAGAACGATCGTGGCGCGAAAGAGACAGCCAATCGTGCAAACCCAGTACAGCTGCATATGCTGGAGATCAGAACATTCGTTGCACAAAGGGGCATACGGAGGAATTACGGCCAGGACAAGTTGAATGCATAGATTTCCCAGTCTAGCGCTACCAGAATCCACCTGGATCTAGCAACTTGCCATGATCAGATCGGTACCCGCCTCCACGAACGCGCCAAGCGCATTGAAGAGGACGGGTTGAAGAAGCGTGCGGGAGCTCCTAGCTACCACTCTCCCGAATTTTCTGAAAAGCAGCAACCACATGCGCATAGTCTGCACAAATAATGCTCAGGGAGCTCCATCATGTTTCGCCACTGAATCGAGAGCGGTGAACCTGCGAAGTACAAAATATTGAGACACCAACCAAGCCGTGAATGTAGGTCATCAACTTAGTTTGGAGCTCCGGCCCCCAACTTTAAGCCTCCTCGTCATCAGCAGTGAAGGAGGAACACACAACAGACTTTGAGTTTCGAGACTCAAACTCATGAGCTCTGCCGCCGTACACGCCCAGCAATGCGACAGAAGCGCAGATGCTTCTTAATGTCTGCAAATCTCTAGCACAGCGAACCACGCGCGAGCTCCCCAGCAGCATGGTGAAGCACAAAAGGTAGAAGCCACCTGTTCACTGATCCATGGATACTCGAGCGGGCACCAGGGAGGTTTTACTGTATACGTGATGATTCACGAGATCTTTGGGAGGCGTCTGCAATTCAAGAGACAACGCATGCAACAATCAAAGAAGCCGTTCTTCTTCGACTTAAAAGTCGATGGGGAATCTCACACGTGCCTCAGGTGAAGCCGGAGCAAGTACCTCCTGAATCGTTCAGCACGAGTGTTTCCGCATGTTCCAGCGAGGGCCTTGACAGAAATCTGTGGGCCATACGAAGCGGCCTTGGGTCTTAGGGACTATTACCAACTTTTAGGGATGTAGCGCTCCTCGCTGCGCCGGTATAACTTCTCATCCTTGTATCCGTTGGCGGCAAGCTGGCGTTCGATTGATAGTTCCTCGCTTCACTTGTACAAAGCAGGAGAGAGTAATTAATGCGACACCACGAGGTCATTGTGGAGCTCTTGCGCCGCAGTAGCTGCAGTCCTGGTTCTTACGAATTGGTCGTGCGGTTTCGACCAGGTGAAGCAGAGATCTTCGGATCATGCGCGCACATCCCCCCCTGCGATGAGGACGCCTCAGAGACCGATTTGCCCGACTCAGGGGGTAAGACAACAACGCAAAACATACGCAGGTCAGAGGTTCAACTTGCTCCGCAGAGGTTTTTGGTGTATCACAAATTGGACAAAAGCGACACCTAGATGTCCTAGTTTCAGAGTCGTGTGCTGCATATTTTTAGCGGACAGTTTCGTGGACATTTATACCCTGGTCTTCTTTCGAGAGGAGGCGTCACGGCTGACTTCGCGTCCTGCAAATAGGTAGAGCCTTTCCTCTGCGAAAGCCGACCAACATAGTCGGAAAGTAGGGCAGCCTCAGACTTCCTGCGCCCCCGCGTTGGTGATTCTGCAGGCGGAAATCGACTCAGCTTAGGACGCACCTAGCTGACGAAAACGAATATGAGAGCCACTTCGGGATACAGCAGATTATTTCCAGCTGCGAAACCAGGAGGAGTGGAAGGCCTGTGTGGTTTGTTGGCCCTGATGCAATCCTGCTACAAGCACTGCCACTAACGGACTTCTTTTGGGTACGTCGAACGCTTGAGCCAAGTCCTAGTTGTCTGTTCTTGTCTGCCTACTGTTCCACCATCATAGAGTCTCAGAAATGCATAGGGGAAAACATGCCACTCTGCTTCACCCTCTATTCCCCCTGTTTAGCGCCGCCTATTGGGTGTGGCTGCCTGAACGGGAAACTCAAACCTCGTGAAAAGATTCTGGGCAATACTGTCAGGAGGCTGCCTGGAGCGTATCTCGAGCAGTCCTCCATCTACACCTGCTGGATAGGTATGGAAGACGAGGTCTATGTGAGGTTCATACACACTACTGTCAACACTGCATGCAACGCCCCTGAGAGCCGGGCGCCCACCCTCCTCGAAATTAGGCTGCATATCTCCCAGAGCGCTGACAGAGCTTTGATTATACCAGGAGAGTAGTTGAAATCTTTGTACTGTGACTGTTCTCCAACAGTATCAGGGTTTACGTGGCCGTAGTCGTCGTGATAAAGATTGGCGAGCTCTGCCCTCCTTCGCGTGTGACGCTGGATCATATGGTGCAGACTCGATGAGGTCAGCTAAAAACACGAATTCTTTTTCAAGGTCCAAGTGGTAAACGTTGACCGATCTGGGTACGGCAGGAGCGGTCGTGACGTGCAGCAGCAGCATCCGGTTTTCCGCAATATAAGTGTGCAAAAACTCTTGGACGGGACGGTGGTGCACACTCTAGTCAGTATTTCGAGCCTCTCATGGCTTTACGTATTAGCGCGTGTCGGTGGTAGCAGGAGATATGCTCATCCGTGTGACTAATGTGCAACCCTTTCTCTCGCGACGCTATAGCCAGTCTTAAAGCAGCGCCTAGTTTGTGGGCGTGGACAGTTCATGCGGGGGTCTGTAGCAGAGCACTTTATGCGGTCTACGGGCTTGAGGTGCAGACAGTAGCGCAGCAGCCGGTAGAGAAGATTCATGAGGAACCAGCGAACTGGTATCTCGCCGCGACCTCTTCCCCAGTTTCGTTTAATGCAGCGAGCTGCTGGCTGGCCAACGCAGCAACTTCCGGCCAGACGCTCCGCGAGGGTGACTGCATGTCGCCGGGCCCGCAGCAGCTGCTCCCGGGCAGTTTGCATTCGAGCTGGCCCATGCCCGTTGAAGTGCCCAACGTGCACTTCGTGGGTGCCAGCAACCTGACGTATACTGAGATCGGGCGCTGTTGCATGTTGCAGTGGAGACGTACGAAAGGGCCCGAGACACGAAATATCATTCGTATTCCTGGACGCCTTGCATCACTGCGCAGCTGCCTAGCTCAATGCCTTCTCTACTCGCCGATAACCTGTTATCCTTTTGCGCTCCCAATGCAGAGTGGGATTCCTGTCGTTGCGAGAGTTTTCTGGGGAGGCGTGTGCCGTCACAGTGTTGAGCGTACACGCACAACAGGTGTATCTTGAGCAATATTACGAGCCAGATTGCTCACACTTAGTGGGCAACTACTGCTCTTTGACACTGCCACATGCAGGTAACTGCTTTCGTTTTGCGGTTACTCACTGTCGACAGCCCCAAGTGTTCAATAGCTCCAACACCTCTGAACCCTTCCTATTATCGAGCTGATAGGCCTTCCTCTCTGACGGGCGACAGGGAACCTAGCTGCATTTTCCAGAATGCATGTGAATCCAGATTGGCGTGCGCTCGTTACAGACGTAAGCTGCGGCGTAAGCACGAGGTCGAATGCAAATGCACAGAGCAAATATAGATCTTGTGGGCTCTAACGTGAGTGCGCAGACCTCAACAGTCAATTGAGATCTTCTCATTGCATTGCAAAGTAAGCCAGCTTTGCGATACTCAGAAGAGCCCATCTTTATCCAAACGGTGCCGTAGGGCAAAAGTAAACGCCACGCGTCGAAGGATACAGGCAGGTGGCTGCGCACAAACTATGTCATGCAGCCCTTGTTAAAAAAAAGTTCATTCTGTGTTTGATTCACCATAAGCTACGCAACTAGTAACTAAGAGAAGGTGTGCGCCTGCTACGGTTGTCGCCCAGGCGCATATCAGTCACGGCGGTGTTGCGAGTAGAGTCTGGTACCCCTCACCGTTAACCCTAGACAGTCGGAGAGAGCTGCGTCGCCCTTGTGCACTATGAGAGGTCAAAAGTATGCGGAACGTGACCATCGCCCTCGTGTATCGTGACAAGCTCGAAGACAGCCTGCAACAGCATCTGAAAAATTGCCTGGTGATGTTCACGTGGAAAACAACTTCTCGTCGCTGAAAAGCAGCATAAGTGGGAATATAACTGAACAATCCATCTGAGGAGTATCAGAACTGAAAAGCTCATTTCCTTGTCGGCGGAAGATGGCTACCAAAGGTGTTCGTGATTCCTTTAAGTGGAGATAGTGCTAAATGGTTGCAGTCTGAAATCACTTTCGTCTTTCCGTAGTGGAAATGGTGCCACGACGACAGCCACTCTCTGCATATAAATAAACCGCAAAAGGCAACCAATGCAGGCTTCCAGGCGCTCTGCCGCCCTCTGCGATAAGCACTTGTACTTAGCACGGGCACGACATTGGCTCCACAGTATGGATCAATAGATAGTAGCTAACTGTTGCACTTTGGCCTGTTGCAGTCCTAGGCGCGCCGACGCGAATGCAACAGTTGCCACATATTCCTTGAAGAGCTCTGACCAGCTTCTGCGTTGTCGGAACGAGACAAATCACTGAACCTGCACCATCGCGCGGCTGTCGCTCTCCCTCATTGAAACTATGGACTGATAAAAAGATCAGTCGGACTGTTGGCTCCCTTCTACAGTCACTGTTGCGGTCCTCCCATGCGGCGGCCGCATCGCCATATGGGATACAAAAGGTAGCCACTGTATTGAATCGGGGCCAGTTAGGCTGTCCTTTTCCGCTTGGCGGCTACACCCCAGCTAAAAGGTGGGATCGGCGGCTTTCCGCTAGAGCTGCAAGTAAGCCAGAAAGCAGGCCTATGGAGACCTATGCAAACAATCGTCTTTCGATACAGGTCCCCTTACTTGTGGCGGCCAGTCGGACGGCGATTTCATAGAGGGATGGGTTATAGGATCAGGTTCCATTAGATTTTCCAGGCATTGTGTGGAGGATTCGCCGGATGCCCGCCTTGAGTCAGGAATCGAATTTAAATACGATGTCGGCTGTTCAGTCTTTTCAAAAATGTGTAGTAGTAACACTGGAAAGGGTACATAGTTTTAGAAGAGCCCGCAAATCTGCGATCTTAGTGCAGCAACTGATTCCACTTGCATATACACTGGAGGCAGATGACATACTCGTGCACCTCTTGTGAAGAAGACCTTCTCTGTTGCTAGCGGTAGTATCATAACTAGCGAATTCGCAACAACGAGCGTGCGTCGGAACACAATAGAGGGCGATGTACGTGTCGCTCGCGCCCATCGATCCAGGGGACTCATTCTCCTTCCGTCGCTATCGGGTCTGCGTGTCTGTTCTCGAGCGAAAAAGACCTTCCAGTGGCTAGAGTTCTCATCAGTAGCGTTGCTTTGGGCACCCCGAAGCTGTCGGCGGGTGCCGCGCCCCTGGAAAGAGTAACAGTAGTGTGCGTTAGTAGACCAGTCAGATAAAATGACATCAAAACAAGACATTAACAGAAGCGACGGGTGTCGTGCCAACTCTCTGCATTATCGGCCCTATGACCCCTGCATAAAGTACGTCGCGACGGCTCGCACTCTTCTCCAGTGCAGCGGTCTGCACGACGTGTTGGCGTCGCTTTAGCGGCGCTCCACATAGCTATCAAGTACAGCTGTAAACGGGCGCGGTTGCGTCAGGCGGCCTCTTGCGAAATCGCAGCCTTCAAGAAGCACATGCAGCAGGCTGCTTTACAGAACACACTGTGTCAGTTTCATGGGATCGTGCTGACCTTCACTACATACCAGAGCTACACACAACGCCGGCAGTGCTCCTGTCCTTGGATAACGCTAACGCTAGCTAGCGCAGCTTTCCGCCTACTAGGAAGCTGTGAATTTCGGGACAAAGAAGACCTCTCTACCCTGAATGTGAAGTATTGTTCGTCTGCGCACGACCGATCCTGCCATCGAGCAAGATAGCATGTAGTTATCAAGCAGCTCCCACTAGACGTTTGTGCACCATTCAGAGATGTGATCATCACGGGTAACTCTTTCTGCGGAGAATGCCGGTTGGGGGAAATACGTCGACTGGCAAGCCAAGGCGTGTTTTTGTGGCGTTGCAGGAGTGACGCACGCATCGAAGGTGCATTGGAATTACTGGCTACGAGTAGCGGCGAGTCTGCAACCACCGTGTACGCATTGCTTTCACGATTATGACCGGTCAACGGACAACTGTGTTCTGTATGCTGGAGCTTAACTACATCGTTGACTCTTAACTTGGATCCGGGCGTATATGCGACCTTCAGTGTCAAATATACGGGTACAGATCTATCATTTTGTCGGGCGAAAAGCAGAATGCACTCACCAGACCCCACCTCCTTGCCATTCTCTCGAAAAGATTGCCCATTCATACATGAGGCGTAGCAATCGCTGCCGGGGGACGAGCTTAGCGCTTTGCTTACCTCTTAAGTGGTTCTGAAGATCTCGAGCCCTGCATTGCTGCAGTGTTTACATGCAGTGAAACCGGAGGCTGCCACTATGAAGCACGGGTGTGTGGTACAAACGAGTAGCGAATTCGCCTCGAGGACGCCTACATAACGTCTGTTAGAAGGAACGAGTACTAATCGGGCGCCCGGTGCACATCTTCTGAGTACTCCACCTGTGTTTCTCGTGTCACTTGCCCCCATCGAAATCAGGTTCACGGCAATGTTCCGAGGACGAGGGGCACTGGGCCTGCTATCTCACTAATACATAATGTATTATTGGAATACAACGAGGCGAGGACAATATCCTCCTATCCTCCTCTCAGCAACTTTCTTAGGCGCACGTATAAGGAGGCATTGCTCGTGCTAGTTCTCGGCATAGCTTGGCTGGCAGCCCTTATTGTAGCCCTTTCAGGTACTTGTACATTTCTGTAAGGGGGAAGGACTACCGCAGAAGTCCGCTCTTTTACAGCAATGCGAGGCGTACTTTCGATTTTCTGATTTTCACGGGCAGCGCGCCTGCTCATGGAAAGTGTTGAGGGAGTAGGATGCCGCAAACACCAAACCACATATGTAACGATACGTGTGTTGCGGCACGCTTTTAGTTCTTTCCAGCTATGCGTCTGCAACCGTACGGACCAGGCTCAAAGTAAGCTACCACGCTTACTACCGCTGCCTTTTCAGTCGTCCGATACACTTCTGAAGTGCTTTCTTTGAAAAAATCCAGTTGAAGGGCGCATTCCGGTCCTTTGTCGGTGTCCTCATCGTGGAGAAGCTGCGTGCTAGCTCTCGTTCGAATGAGCTCTTCTGTATGGGCGCTCGCTTTCATAATAGCGCTGCACTCATCGCAGACGCACCATACAGAGTCAGACTAGCGGGGGGCTCGCCTTATCGGCAGAGATGGGCGTCTTTAGGGGCGCCGAAAAGATACATTCCATGGATGAGAACGACTCTCAGACACAGAGAACCTCTGACCCCACTTCGGCTGACTTTAGTAAGCCTCAGTGTACGGGCGAGAGGAGGCTCGTGAGGCGGCTACGTGATACACGGAACGGTTTGTTTGATGTGAGCCTTCGCGACCAACTATTAGAAGCCCTATGTGAAGCTCATGCCTCTGTTCATTCTATGGGACTACAGTAGACCTCAATTTAGAACGCGCAAAAGCTGCGGGCTTCCTTCCGGCTCTCGTGTTCGTCGATGAATCAGCCTGTGGCTGTCATTACCAACTTGGCAGATAGTATAATGCGTTCGTCAATGAATCAGCCTGTGGTTGTCATTACCAACTTGGCAGACAGTATAATGCGTAAAAGTCGGGGACGAACAGCTCCCCCGCTACTTTGAGGAACCTACCAGTATGTGGGGGGCACACCCATACGGCTTTCATAATCACACATTGGCATTTCGTTGATTGTCCTTTTTCGCAGCAGACATGTAATTGTCTTGAGGGATGCACGTGCAACACAAAATCTCTATGCCCGCGGTGTAAGCTGGCCGCAAGCACGATGTCGCGATATTCAGTAAAAGCATGATTTATTGCACATCGTGGCTAGCGGGGCACCACGGGCCGCTGATGCAGATGTGGCGAAGTTGGAAGAGTATCATCTGCCTTGATTGCGCCGAGGCTCTCACTTATGCCGGGCAGCGCCAAGCAGAAAAAGGTGGATTACCAACGCTAGTGGTTTAGCTCTTGATGTGCTAAGCCCATATGAAATTGAAAGCGGGAATTCGACTGGGAGCTACCGCGGCCACCGTTAGCCGAGGGCACGTTAACACAGGTGGTTCACCGCCGTTGGACACATTAGGACACAGCTCTTCTACTATGCAATCATCTTTGGCGCGTGCGGGGAAGACAAACTAATACTTAGCGGCTAGCTGTCAGCGCGGCTTTGTCCACATGGTTTTCTGGTGTCGGAAAGCGTTTTAAAAGGCTGCAGAAGGAAATTATACCGCCAAGCTCTCACTGTTCATCGCTGGCGTATTCCCTGTGCTCACCGAAAAAAAATGTAGCGCACAAAATCTGTGACGTAAACTGTGAGATGGCTTCCAGCCGTGAAACACGCGTGAATGGCGTGAACCATGAGTACAATTCTGACCTCACCATTCACGAAGGCTGGAAGCCACGGTGCCTCATATGGGCTGTCCCTTTCCGGAAGCTGCTGGCCTTCCGGACTCTCGCCGACACGAAGTGCCACACACAGCCGTGGTTTTGGCTGTGGGCCTCAGGTAGCCTACATTAATGCGCGCACAAAGTTGACAAGTAGCTTAGCGAAGCACGCACGCCAGCCGTGTGAGGAGATGGGCGTGTCCTGTCCGCTGTTTCCGACCAAATGGCAGGTCAAACAGTTTCTCAGGCAGAGAAGGACTGCATGAACCTACCCAGTGAGATCTACGAAAAAGGCAGGCAGGCATTCTGAAATGTCACCTGAACGCCACAGCCGAGCTTACAGCTTACAATACTATACGGAGAATGTCTGTGTAGAGGTGCAGACTGAACAGGAAACTTTGCTACATATGGAACGCAAAATTTCTGTACGGGGTAGGGGCCATCGGCCGTTGGCGTGTTGATGAATAAAGGTGTGAGACAAGCCGAAAGCCCTTGCAGCCGAGTGAAGATTTCATTAGAGACTACGAAGATGTAATTGACACTTTTCCAGTACTGCAGCTTACCTGAGTCAGGGGATTCTGGTCTCGAGGCTGCACACTACTCTCCAAGTACACTGGAGCAATCATTCGTCCGCTTCTAGGCACGCTTCTGTCAGTCATTTATGGTTAGTCGTAGGTACGACCGGGCACATGGAGGTGGAACGGCTCGAGGCTGCACGCTGCTCTCACGGTACACTTGAGCAATCATTCGTCCGGCTTCTAAACACGCTTCTGTCAGCCAAATTAGGGAGGTAGTAGATTCAACCGGCACGTGGATGTAGACGTTGCTGAATTGTTGGTCCGCCTTGTGTCGTTTAGCGCCCCACTGAAGTGTCGACAGAAGAGACACAACAGCGGCATGTAGGGGAAGGGAAGAGGCGAAAAGTTTACTCACAACAGTGCGGCGATAGGGGAGTAAAGCATTTGTACTACAGGTATGTCGCCCTCCCGGCGTCTTCAATAGCATGTTATTGTGTGATGCTATGAGCTTACTACATTTGGAGTCACAGCAAAGCTGAAACTGCGTTGGCTGTCTGCTCTCGCCGGAATTTCGGCAAGCCTAGGGCACAGCACGAAGCCTGCATACGTGTAGACTGCTGCTCAGCATGAATCTACGCAAAAATAAGGTGTTACATGCAAAATGTTATGCCCATGGCCTCTACTAGCTGCTTTATTGGGCTTTTGCCTACGGAAAAGTTTAGCATTGCAGCAGCAGGGACTCAGGGCTACTGCAGGCATTGGCAGTGGTAGTGTGGAACCGCAACTACTAATTGCGTCTTTTGGCCAGGCATCTGGAGCTGGAATGATCACGTTTGGTGTAGCGGACTTCTAACTCTGGTGCTCAGCCCCACAGTGCGACGCGGCGACGGACCTCCACCGCTTGAGGTGCAGCGGGCCTTTTGAAAGGACTTGGACTGCTGTTGCGTTGTGCTCCCTGTTGCAAGAGATACCTGCTAGCAAGGTTGATCCGGTACACGTCACCTGCTGTCGCGCCTCTAGTGCAGTCGCTGAGGTCAAGAGTTGTGAAGGATCAGGTGTGCGGTGGCGAACTCAGTGCGGCTTAGACAAACTAGACAGGCTATCGCCCGGGCCGCATGCTCACGCTAAGACTTCTACGAAAGCTACATTTTCGAAAGACCAACCATAGATACGTTATAAGGACAAGCTTGCTTTGTTGTCAGGCACACGACATTCAGTCTCTGTCACAGAAAACTCTAAGCTGGGGAATGGCCTGAGGCACACGCGGCGTCACTCTTCTAACAAAGCATATTGTGCCAGGAAGGTGAGAGCAAGAAATGTCCCTAGCTGATGATGAAGCGTAATGCACGAGAGAGCTGCACACAAGTGGTCCACTCAAGGGCTCATTCATGTATAGCGGTTTGTGAGGAGGTCTGATTCTACAAGTGCCTAGGTGTCCGTGGCTCCCTGTAGATCGCGCCTCTGTCCCTTTTTACGACCGTGCAAAGGCTTGCACACAAGCTTGATATAGTCAAGTCGAAGCGGCTCCTGTAATCTGACGAGTTCGGACGGTAACTGATGTATTGTTAGCCGCGCTGTATGGACAGCAAGCCATCCAGGAAAAATCATGGTCAGATCATTCATTAGGCTTCGCCACACGGCCTACGTTGCGGCAGCAAGAAGCGTTTTGACCTCTTCCAGTGGAAGGTTTGTCTTTAAAGTTGACTGTGAGGATCGCCATTTCTGCAGCCACTGGCAGCGACAACCATCTTTGCGGTCATCATTTCCGTGGAATGCGGACCAGCCTCGTCACAGCTGAGCTGCTGCTGTGGTAAAGAGTGTATCATTCAATGCAATAGCTGAAAAGAAAAACTGTCGCGGGAAGTGGCTGTTTGTGTGTGTGTGTGTGTGACACGTATGAAGTGCTTTGTGGCGGGGCAGCCACATTTGAACAAATAAAAGTCTCTCGAGATCTTACTTGTCAGGCGTTCATGGGGTATCTAGCAGTCTGCCGCTACCTCGCTCTCGTAACAAAAGGGGGATCGGCCTCCCTCATACCACTTTCCTATCTACGGGGAGCGTACCTAGTGTCTGCACTATTCGTCCACCATCGAGCTGCTAGCTGGTACCCTGTAATGTGGCTCCTATGGTGTTCTATGCGTCGTAACCAAGAATATAGCTTTTTTTCTCACTTCAACAATACGGCTCTGATCAACCTACTCCACATCCGTATGTGACCGACGACAGGCACTCTAGGCTTGTTCCGAGATACGGGGAGGAGTGTGTACATCGGCCAGGATGACCTAGTTCGCAGAGCAGTTCGCAGGAGTCACCTGATCAAACAACCCAGTGCTACGCGTCTGTGTGACCAATTTTTTGGTGCAAAACTTTCACATGTGCATGAGACACGACGGATAAGGTCACGTTAGTCTGTGCCGATTCTTTTGTCGCACGAGACAGATGCCTGCTCTACGTCATTTATCGACAAATTGCTTGTGTCAAAACGAAGGCGAGGAGCTTGTGTTGCTTGAGACTCAGCCTCAACGGCGCGAGAGTATAGAGTGTGTTTGTGGCGTACTCGAGACTCCCATGGCGTCCTCAGCAACGTTGCACCGTATCGTATAGGTTTTGAAGGGAGGCCGGTAGTGGTGATGATGTCGGGGGATGAGCTGGCAACAGCGACAGCGGGAGTCGGCGTCCGGTAACATATTCAGACGCGCCGTATCATCATGAGTTTCGTCCTTAATAATGATTTGGGGGAAAAGACTGAAGTTAGGTTTTCGTAGGTTGACCTAAGACGCTGGACTCTATTGTAAGCGCCTGGAGTGGGACGACATCCGCACGAGCGACCTGGTGAGCACACGCGGAGCCTTGTATCCCTCAGAATTGTCTTTGCACGTGAGAGGAATTTGAGCTGTAAAAGACACGAAGCATGAGTCAATGCTTACTAATAGCGAATCAATGTGTAGTGAGAGAGCAAGTAATTACACGTTCTGATATGGCATACGCATTCCAAAGCCCGCATGAGAATACAGGGTCCTTAATTCGTTGCAGTCCACTTTTGCGAACATTCGAATCATCAAAACATCCCTCGTGCTCACCTGTTTGTGCTTAGCTTACCAAGTGTGTGTGCACTTTCGGGCTGCACAGAGAAAGCCGCGGGGTTGTACCGCCACTGAGATCTGTCTCCGTAGCAGCGTGATGATCGCATAGTACACGAAGTGCCCTAGGGGAGTAGAAGAAAGATAGCAGAAGTCTCACTGATTTAATAATGGTTTGTTGTCCCTTGAAAGCGTGCTGAAAGATAGCGGGGCTCAAAGTCGACTTCCTGGTTAGGCACAACACCTTCATCGTTGTCTAGTACTTGCGCAGTTGAGAACACTAGCTGTCGCCGGTCCTGCTGCTAGCACATGCTCGGTTTTTGTGAAAGCATGAAGCATGCATACGCGGTGAGAGCTATCCAAGAACGTGTCGGCACACAGCGTCAGCGCACGGGATGGCTTTGTATCAGGCCAAATACGAAATAGCGCGCGCTCTCATTCGAGGCGGCAAACAGACGTAGACCCGGCACATACATGTACGCCGCCCGTCAAGATGTTTTAGATAAGATTTTTGTGATCTCTGTCGCTTGCGTGCACGTCTGTCTAGCTGTACAAGCTCGCTACTGAGCCACATGCGCGATGTAAAATTTGCTTCGACTGTGTCTGTTTCTCTTTGACCTCTTTCATCTTCACTGCACTCCGCTTTGCAGGGAAAGAGACAAATTCAAAGATGAGTTGAGGCCTAGCAGCTCATTGGCCGCTCGTGCGAACGCTTCAAAAAACGTTCAGAAGCAATCTGATCGTTGACCTCCTGAATGCCGGTGTGACTCTAGTATGATTCTTTGACACCGGCGGTCTCTAGGCGGCTGCGGAATCACCACGCTGTGAACAGTCATTCAAAAGCGCTACAGAATTGAATTGTCAGCTTTTTCGACAAGCGGATAACAAACACCACGAGGTCTTGCATGCGTCCTTCTTCAGCGCCTGTCATTTGCGGACACGCTGGAATGATCTTGAGGTCACTGATGTATCGTAGGCTGCAAGGTGCTCCTCTGCATTGCGCCATGATCTTGTGTGACATCATGCGAGTCTGAATTGGGTGTTGGGATGGTAGCGCAGAAAGAAAGGGATTTTCGTGGGTACGAAGAAGCACTTGCTCCAGTCTTATCAGGAACACAGACACCAGCTGAGATGGAGGTGATATAAGCTGTACGGAAAGGCAGCTGTGGAGTTTTAAACGATGCACAATCGTTGATGTGTTGCACGCAGGATGAGCAAGGGGAGACTATTTGTGATTTGTGACAAGCGCACCAAAACGAGGAGGAGGGGGATGAAGAGTTTTCTGAAACCCGAGTTTACGTAAAAATACCTCCCCGGCGAATCTTGCTCGGAAGAGGACAGACTACTTGATAGAGGATCCTACGTTATAGTGAAAGGCCTCACGCCTCCAGTCGTGTACTCGTTAGCCCCACGCATACCCGGGTCCTGCCCACAGTGAGGGCCAGCGATGGATAGGGATCTAGGTATCGACATAGGCTACTGCCGCTTAGGAGACCTAGGCCGTGAGCACGCTTGCTAGAGTGCGAGAGGAAGCTGGGGGAGAGATATTGGTTGAGTGACGGAGGCCTCGCTGTGCGTCTACGTAGATTCTCATGGCCTTCCCTCACGATAGAGTGCTTTGCTGTATCGTACGTCTGGCAAGCAGTCCGTGTCGTAAGCAACTGGATGACCTGAACCGAGAGCTTGTGCCCACATCCAATAAGCATGCGTATGCAGAAGAGAATTTCCGTTGAGCACGCGTGTTACACCTTTGTGAAGGAATTTGTAGCGACGCGATAAGTATCCCATGGCTGTCTGACAGCGGGAAAAGATACAGTTGACCGACGAATCGTCCATGTACATAACGCGTACCTACGAAGCCTCAACTGCTGCCTCGGGCTGCCTCTTAGTGCGAAACGGCTAAAACCCATGAGGCTTGACGCTTTGAGTCATACGCGGACAGAGATCAGAAAACAGCGTCCCAATACGGGCTCCGATCTAACGTAGCTCTTCGCCTTTATTCATATACGTTTGCAACTGACCATTCACAGCAATAGTAAAAACTAACATTAGGGTTACAGTCGCCTTTGCTGGACGCGACCAAATCTGGCTTCAAGACTGCGTGTTTCAGAACAGCACCGGAAGCAGTGTACCCCGAGTGGGCTCCATATACACTGCGGATGAGAATGAGTAAAACATGATTATGCAGGGTCGGCGCAAGGTAGCAAGAATCCGTGGAAGATTTAGTCGCAGGTGGTACAAAAACGCTGCCCCGTGTCATTGCACACGTTTTATTTGCAAGGATGAAGCTTCCACTGGAGAAGCGGCCTCATTGGTTGTAGTGACGCTGACGCACTGAGGTCAATTTACGATACTCGAATTCAGTACGCATTCCGCAACACCTCTAGTTTCCGATGAGTGACTATGCAGCCTTTCCACTCAAATATGCTTCAGAGGTAAAATAGCGGCTCCCTGACGTGGCTGCCGGCAGGCTCTGGCGCCTCAGCATGCCGAATAGTTCGAACGGTATCGCACGATTGAAAGAACAGACGTTGAGCACGTGCCATGCTCAACCGTTTACTACATGGCCCATCTCGGTGCGATGCAGATACTCCTAAGGCCTGGACCAGAGCCAGTGACGTATTAACAATCGAGTCGTCAATCCGTGCATACCAGGGCCCCTTGGTGCACTGAGGTCACTCAAGGAAAGGGAGAGGAGGTGATTTTTTGATTAGGAGAGCGATGCAAGCGGGAAGTTTGATGCTGCAACGCGTGGAGTGCCACATTGCTGGTCGCCACGCCAGCTCTGGCAGCTAAGTCTTTATTCAGGTCATTGCATATTGCATCGTTAAGCAGTGGGGTATTGTGGCAGGTCATGGAGGCACCATCCTGGCTGGATGCGGTGGCGTTGTCTGATTCTGCCAAGGTACCGTATTCTTGTTGCGGATAACTCGAACAGAAGGGCGGCGTAAACCGTATCTGTCTCCTAATTCTTCGGCAATTGACAGCCTTCAGCAGGTCCTTTTCTCAGCAGATCCTTTTTCATGCTATCAGGCTCTATCCTTGAAGGTGCAACACGTGATCAAAACGGCTGCTCGGCTTGACTCTTATTACCTTGTCCCCTGCGTCTACTGTATTCATTCTATCATGCTCTTCGGATCCACTGTTGCAACAATAGACGAATTCTCGGTCGCGTCCACATCGCTTCGCTCTCCTAATGGGGGAGAAGTGGGGGCTGAGTTCAACACGGAGAGCCGGAGAGCCCCAAGAAAAGCTGCCAGCCGGAGACTTTGACGTCTAATCTTCTCGCAGGCTACACAGATATTAGCATTCTAAAAGCAAACCCACTGTTACTTTTGCATCATCATTCGTATGCGTTGAAGCCTAGTGCCAGCTTATACACTTTGGGCATTGTAGCTTGGCACACATTCTGACCTTTAATCTCTTACCCGTATGGACTGAAGACGAGTTGTGGGGTGCACTATCGTGAAATGCGGGAAATTGGTAGAGCGTATCGTGGTGAACCGAACGTCAACTAGCACATCCGGGCCTATGCAGATTACAGAGACCGCTCAGGATATTCATTCGATTCTTTTCGCTCCCCGACGCACTTCGCCAAATTAGGAGAAAGACTTGGTGTGCAGCGTGACCGAAAAAAGGACAGACGTGCTGGAAAAAATTTCTTCTAGCTCTGTAAGGAGTTGAATTTCCAAATCCGTCATTCCATCTGCGTTGTGATTCATCCCAGAGTAATATATGTGGTCTGCGTTATCAGGCTTGACGTGGCTCCAAAACCCGTTCGCAGTGCTCAGGTGAGGAAGGCGACTTACAGGATCGTCTGCAATGATACAGAAAGTGTCATCGACACCTCCGCGCTCATCGAAGAAAAAGATTCCGTCCTTCACCGCTGCATCAGATGATATTGCAGAGTAAGTAATTTCTCCGCAGATGGAAAAGGTAAGAATATCTCGGCCTCACATCGAAGTCTTCAGACATCTTGAAAGAATAGGTTACCGTTAACCCTTTGCATACGCTGACGAGGTGTCATTTGGTCGCATGTAACGCCTCAAGGCTACCGCGTCTGGGGAGCTTGGTGCAACACGCCGTCTTTATCTTCTACACAGAGCGCTGCAAGCCAGCAATGCTGTCGTGCGAGATAAGATTCATCCGCTTCGATAGCCTCATGCCTTGTTTATGCTCAGATTTCCAGCGCTGGGTTCCGCTACAGCAACTTGCCGCGATGTCGCCGTTGTGCCCCGGTTTTTCGAAAAATCTTTGTCGATCTGACTCGTTCTTTTCAACGGCCAGTTCTTAGAGATTGAAAACCAAAAGCCACCTGTTTTGCAGATGTTGGGAGGGCTTTCTGCCTACTCAGATAGTCGACCATCAGAATTACTTTCCTGAACCTGTGGCGGGACCGAAAACAGAACATATTCTTACGCGTCAGCTGGTCGACTATATGACTGACTTGCGTGATCCTGTGGTGGGACTGGAAACAGGACGTGCTCCTGCTTGACTCACAAGAAGGTGCTACAGCAGTTGAAAGTATTTTCGTAGAGGCCAGAAGCACAAGGTGATCGCTGGGCGCCGCCTGTCAAAGCAGAGTTCAGGGCTTTGCCGTTGTCGGAGAATGTGGGTGGCTGTGTGATAATCATTTTCCTGACTGTGAGGTTTGCACGGGCTGCCAATGAGATTATCATATGCAGTACTTTGCAATAAGGGCACGCGTTTAGAAACAGCGATCGTGGCATCGATATACATTCGTAAGGCGTGCCCCTTCCTGTGTCCGTTCCAGAACAGCTAGGATTTCTGGAATAGGCTAGTGACAGTAGATATGTTATCGCAGCACCATGCTCAGTAAAATCGATGTCGTGCAGGGATGGGATACTGAACTGGCACGACGGGAGCGCGTTGCTTCAATATTTCGGACCACTGGTCGCGGGGACTCATGTACAAAAAAGGTCACACGAGACGTTTCTGGGTAGACGTGTATGCGTAGGCGGCTACTGGAATAGACTAGATCAGGTAGAGTATAACTGGACTGCAACGTTCTCTATAAGTTTATTGCAGCTCGAATCTATAAAACTACATCATTAGCACGGTGGCGGGCACCCTGGCCCATGACGGAATCGAAGTTGGGTACACGGGAAAGTGAGTTTCTACCTCTTCTGTGAGACACGCTGATGCTTGCTACTCGCACAACCATTCTTTCAAAAGGCACCTTTGTATAACGCAAGTCAGAGACCTGCTGCATCCTTAGACGGGGGTACATCTTGCCGCTACACATGTTTCGAAGCGAAATTCGTAGTCGAAGCATTCAAGTGCTGCTGGGAGATTTTGATGGCGGCGCCTAAATGCTGACCCTGGGTCTCCCCCCCCCAGAAAACAAACCTGCTCTGCCCGGAAGAGGCCCAGAAATGATGGCTTAATCGCGGCTTATGATGAATGAGGGTATCCCTCGACTCGTTGGATCTCCGTGCTCTGCGATGTTAGGACGTTCCGCAGTACACGCTGCTCTATGCAGGCTTGCCACCGGCTTTGTATGTGGATTCTCCGTGTGTATCGAAGGATGGCGAAAGACAACACACAAGGGAGTTTGTGTCGACTGCGAATCCTGCATGCCAGCGTCTACATGGGCTGGACCGCGGGCGTCAAATTCGCAGGACCACCGCTCTTGGGCCGATGTGTTGAGGCCTGGGCGCATGCGAACATCCCACGTGCTCGAGCTAATTTTTATGAAGACCTTCTGACTACATTCAATTAAGCAAACTGGTTTTTTGGACAGTAGAAATGAGAGCCAAGAGTGTGGATATTGCTGAAGAGGTTGTAATTTACTTTTGCCTTATGAAGAAGACTCTTCCGGTTTTGCGTTGATTTCACCAGCTACTGCGTAGCTTTGTGTAAACTGCACAGCGACACCTAAAAGCGTCCTTGATGTATAGAATCATCTCAAAAGAGCTACAGAAGCTTGCGTGAGCTGTTCCCGTTTGAAACCGGTCCACCATTAAAGAGGCGCCTCTGGAGTTCACGCCTTGCCCCCGCCGACTGTATGCCGCCGGGCAAGGAGACCAGCAGCGCGGCATGCTCTGCCCTTTCCGTAAAGACTGACGGAGTATGTTGTACAAAAGTTGTGGTAAGAGCGCTTGTCAGCACTGAGGTGTATAGACAGGGCGCGATTGACTGGGAGCGACCTTGATACGGCGAAGGAACCTGTTTTCCTGCATGCGACCAATGCCAGGTCGTACATCGAACAGCCACTGTCGAGCTTGCCTGCTTTGAAATGCAGTTCTACATAAATGAGCTGTTATATTCAATGTCTAAAGAGAAAGTGGGTGCAGTCATCTCAGCAGCAGGGTTGGACACCTGCGGGAGCCATCACAGTCTACATTCCCGAAATACCTGCTGTAGTGGCACGACTTTTCCTTATGTGGAAGAGCTCCATTCGGACGGAATTACGGATATTATGTTGTGTGGTCCGCGCAGACATTCCTTGCTTTGCTAGTCCGGGCTGCGGGGCTAGTCGCTTCTCCGGTGCGTTTTTAATCATCTCGATAAGGATTTCGGCAAGCCCAGATAAGGGGCGGAAGCGCATGCTGCGGTCTCTCGGGCCGTATTTTGGCTTAAGATGACTGGAGCGCGTGTGGTGAATACCTGTAGCTACAATTCCGAAACTTGTTCAAGTTCCGGCCTAAGCTGACCGGAAAGAGTTGAAAAGTGGCGACATAGAAGTTAATTATGGGCGCATATTTGTGTCCATATAGACAAAGGCTGAGTGAACATACGATTTATTGAAAAGCTCTGGTGTTTCAAAGTGGCGACATAGGAGTTAATTATGGGCGCGTATATGTGTCCATATAGACAAAGGCTGAATGAACATATGATTTATTGAAAAGCTCTGCTGTTTTAAAGGCAGTGGACACCGCAGACGCTATCTGCTGGGTCAGTGAGAGGGAGCACTTTTCCAAAAAGAGGGTGGTTCATGTTCCCCCTACAAAAACGCAGTGTCAGCGAGGAGGGTGCCATGTAATGCGTCCAACTGTCACAGTGGGGCGTTGTTGCACCTGTGCCCCACTCTCTAATATTTCAGAAAGAAGTATGGCACGATAAAGCCGCCACTGTATAATCCAAACTTATTCGGGGAAGGCCGCTGAAGGTTAGACGATGGGAGTATTTTAGCGTACGGAGCACAGTCTTGCTCTCACCTGTTTGGCACCCGCTGATGAGAGTGCTGTTCCTTCATTGATCTGATACATGTGAATACAACCGTGTATCGCATCTAATTCCAGCGACACTGCATTCTTTTTCCACGTCTATGGCACAAACGTGTACCGCTCTGCCGTGTACAATCGAAGGCGTTGCCGTTCTGCACAGTGCGCTCCTTCACAAGGTAAGTACGGGCTGGCAACCAACGGTTCGGCGATCGGCGCCCGGGCTGGCGCCGACTGGCTGTGTGAGCCGAACCCGGGTTGTCGGATGCACACGCGTGTAGGCCCACCGGCTAGCATCAAAAGACAGCTCCCAGAAAAAACGCTTCTAGGGCAGTTTCTTTAAACGCGCTAGAGACGAGATGGGACGTCTACGCTCACCGTGTCTTGGTAGAGACCGGACGAATTATACGTGTGATGGTCTGGCAACTATATAGTGCGACAGAAGATTAGAGCGTAGAGCGGCCAGAATTTCAGTCAGAAAATCTCATGCAATACGTTGAGCGAGCACCCTAGCTATTCCGCAAAAACAAATAAGACGCCAAAGCTATGAGGAAGACCCAGGTCTCCAGCAAAACACTGTCGTCTGTATATTCCTCCTACGGTCACGTGCAGACGGGTGCTCTGCAGGTGTAGTGAGGCCGTGTGTCCATGCTGTCATCAGGAAGCATGTGAGACTGGAATACACGACACTGAGAAGCGGGCTACAGTGCGCGTGGCAGTTCTGACGAGTCGCTAAAAACTCTTACGAGAAGGCACAAGAGTAGGCAAAATGTGTGCATCATGGAACAATAGCAGCAGTAAAATGCGCTACTGCATGAAAACTGCAGACAGTCAGCTCGTATTCAGTAATCACTAGCTTGTTCTTTCTGCTCGGGACGTGCAAAGGATGAAGAGGAAATTCAGTTCCTAGGTGGCTACAAGGCACAGGGTAGAAGTCTACAATACTCCTCTAAGGTAGTTTATCGTGAATGTTTGCAATGGATTGTACTTTAAAGCACCTCAGGCGCCTTCAGAAGCCCGCCAGTAACAACATCAGCGAGCATGATAGCGTGGGACGTGCGATAGCTTCATTGTTGCGCGATGGCTAAGCCGGACACGTGAAGAGGTGTCACAGAGATGCCGTATATACAGTGAAGAGGAGTTTCACCGGTAACGGACCACATGAATCAACTTTCTCCATCTTGTTTCGTGTATACAGCCCCCTGCCAAAGATTTCGCCCAGGCATCTTGCGAATCATGTATATTCCTCCTACGGTCACGTGCAGACGGGTGCTCTGCAGGTGTAGTGAGGCCGTGTGTCCATGCTGTCATCAGGAAGCATGTGAGACTGGAATACACGACACTGAGAAGCGGGCTACAGTGCGCGTGGCAGTTCTGACGAGTCGCTAAAAACTCTTACGAGAAGGCACAAGAGTAGGCAAAATGTGTGCATCATGGAACAATAGCAGCAGTAAAATGCGCTACTGCATGAAAACTGCAGACAGTCAGCTCGTATTCAGTAATCACTAGCTTGTTCTTTCTGCTCGGGACGTGCAAAGGATGAAGAGGAAATTCAGTTCCTAGGTGGCTACAAGGCACAGGGTAGAAGTCTACAATACTCCTCTAAGGTAGTTTATCGTGAATGTTTGCAATGGATTGTACTTTAAAGCACCTCAGGCGCCTTCAGAAGCCCGCCAGTAACAACATCAGCGAGCATGATAGCGTGGACGTGCGATAGCTTCATTGTTGCGCGATGGCTAAGCCGGACACGTGAAGAGGTGTCACAGAGATGCCGTATATACAGTGAAGAGGAGTTTCACCGGTAACGGACCACATGAATCAACTTTCTTCATCTTGTTTCGTGTATACAGCCCCCTGCCAAAGATCTCGCCCCAGGCATCTTGCGAATCATAGACGTGAGTCTCTTCAACCATTCCACAAGAACCAACGTCAGAGGGTGAGTGTGGACCTAGCTTAGTCACAGTTGCTACTAAGGCAGAGCGTATAGCATGCTAGAGAATTGCAGATGCACGCTCGAA